>NW_013952574.1:225485-243005 GCF_001266775.1 Austrofundulus limnaeus | reverse complement strand
AAAACATGTTATGACCATAAAAAATGAACAGATTTCTGTTCTTTAAAGGAGGCCTTCCGTGGTCAAGGTCAAAGGCAGATGGAACGTTTATTCCACCCAGGGTGACCACTACATCACTGACCCCGACATCATACAGCTACAGGAGCTAGATCCTGCTATCAACTCCATGATACTGCACTTGACTGATCCAGACAAAAATACCCCATCAAAAAAGGTACTGGACTCTGATCCAGACCTAAAATCGCTCTATCAGTCACGCAAACAGTTGAAAATAATCAAAGGCATCCTAATTTATACTCATGAGAAGACATCTTCACCTGTGTTTGTGGTTCCTCATGACCACAGGGGGGTGATGTTAGTTCATGCCCATGAACGCCCTGTAGGGGCGAGCGTTCATTTTATTCATAATTAATGTGCCTTATTTAAATAGATGTTGATATAAATTGTTTTATTTTATATATTTTAGGAAATGTTTGCTTGCTAAGAGTATTTTATTTTATTTGCTTACATTATATTCTGCTCTCTCAAAACATCGGCTAGTCGGACTAGATTCTATGGAGAATCAGTGTTAATACTGTAGGGGTCACCTTGAGTCAAATTATCAAGGAACTGTCTTGGACTGTCAGTCCTCTGTTGGGCCTTCGAATGGACAAAAGCTCTGTTCCACTTAGAAATGTATTTAGGCCACCCCAGGCCACTTTCCTTCTAAATCAGTCTTGTCTGAATCATGTTTGCAAATGTTTTGAACTTGAAGCAATTCATTTTTCTTTCAGTCATGTTTAAATAAGTGCTCATCAGATAATTTAAATAGGTCATGAAATGTTTTGTTCTTAACCACACAGCAGCAATAATCTTTGTTTTGTTTCAGGAGGCACAGCGAGCTCTGAAACTAACACTTTCCTTGATAATTTCTTTTTCTAATCTAACTTTCTGGAGGGCAGACCACAGATTCTCTAAGCTTTTAGGGACTAACAATTCCGCCCGTCCACTAGTGAGAAAAAGGTGACTGACCGCCGTCAGTCACTGTGACAGCTGGATTCTCTCCGGGGAATCAAAAGCTGAAAACTTTGTCAGGTTTGGCCCCTTCACGCCAACGGGGAAAACTCACAGTGTGGGAAATCAACGCCTGGTTTATCCACCTTCAGAAACTCTCCAGACTGAAGTTTTATTTAAAACCAGGGTTCCAGTCGAGGCCTTGTCTTATTGTTACGGCTGATGTGGACGTAAATGAGTCAAAAGAACACGCCTTGGGGTCCCCTGTTCGACGGTCTAAAGACAGATTCGCGAGCAGTGCCCCCATCTACCTGGCAGGTGACAGAACATCATCTCAAGGTAAAAGCTGGCTGTGTGTGATGTCGAGGTCTGACCAAAGCTGAGCACAGAACGCTTCGCCCTTCTGGTCAAACCCACATTATTTAAGATAAAGTATAGGAAAGCTAACATCTTTCTTCCATCCTTTTTCTTAAACTTGTCCTTGCCAACTCCTAAGATAAACAGCCTCAAATGTCTGGTATTTAACATCTAAAATAGCATTTGTGTTCTATTTAAGTGTGGTTAATAATTAAGAAGTTAAAAGCTTGTTATTGTTTGTCCCAAAACTTTATAGAAAATTAATTGTTCACAATCAGGTGTACTCTAATTAATTTTGAATGATTTGTAAAATATATGATCGCATATTATGGTTCAAATCAACATTCATTGACTGAGAGTTACTTTTTGTGTCCATTCATTTTTGCACTAAAGGAATGTTTATCCAAAATAAAAGAGATCCTTGCTAATTAAATTACTCTTATAACCTTGTTATAAGAAGTGTAAGTTGACCTTTACAATACCGTAAGAGAACGGAGTCACATGAAAGTTCAAAGGTTTACTGGAGAATTGAGTTCTTCAACAGATTTGGAAATGCGAGTAGAATTGTTAAAAAGTTTGGTGTTTTTACCGGAGTTTTACAGCTTAGCTACATCTATTGTCTGTGTATTTTTATCACTCAAGTCACCGTTTCTGCATCGTTTAAAGAAACTTAATGGTGAGGTTTTGAATTTCTATAAGTATAATATTATCACCGTATGTGTGACTGACTGCAGTAGATCACTGTATGAGGCCATCATGGAAGCTAGGAGTAAAGCTAGCAGTAGGCTACAATAAAAACAATAATGTTTACTGTACCTGTTTATTGACAGAAAACAGGGATAGGATAAGATTGGATTCATTATTGGTTTTTTGCCTCCAGTAAAATGTTTGGAGCAGATTTTTAGTCATTGGTCGCACTTTTTTCTGGTCAAATTCAGCTCGACCCACCACTCAAATCCAGTTGTTAGCATTTTAGCATTTTAGCTTGGGAAAAGTGATCAAAAATACTTTTTCCATATTGGATAATGGCGTTATCTTGAGTCAGTTTTACAAAAACCATATGTTTTGTGGTCCTCCCGGTGGAGTTTGATGCTGTTTTTCCAAAATTATTCAAGCTTAAACACAGCTAGACTGGCACAGCTCGATTTGTAATCAATAGAGTTGCTACAAGAGATTGTATGTGCACCAGTGTCAAGCAGACAGAGTCACATGACTAGTGATGTGCAGTGTGCCACCAGAGGGACAAACACATTGAACCGGGTCTACTCCAACCCCCAGCATGCCTATAAAGCAGTCCCCCTCCCCCATCTGGCTCTGACTGAACATCTTTCTCCGATGTCCTGATGCATCTCAGTAATCCAGGTAAAAAATCAAAAGGAAAAAAAATTGAATAGGTCCTCTGGACGGGTTCTTCTTTAATAAAACGTTTCGTCTCTCTTCCAAGAGACTTCTTCAGTCTGAGAGTTTCAGGCAAAATTCAGGCTTTTGAGTCCGCCTCCAGGTGACTGATACTCACATCACATGGCTATTGTTCACAGGTGACTGATACTCACATCACATGGCTATCGTTCACACCTAATTAATACCTATTGTTAACAGGGGGTGGAGTGATACTGCCAATGGCAGCGCTGTAGGAGGGGGACAGCTGAAAACGGAGGCCCCCACCTCTGTTTAATGATGGACGGTCTTTCTTTACAAAAATGGCTTCTTTTACTCCTCTCTCAAACCAACGTTCCTCCCTATCAAGAATGAGAACATCCTCATCTCTGAAAGAGTGACCGCTGGCCTGTAAATGTTTCTGTAAATGTCTCTTTCAGAGATGAGGATGTTCTCATTCTTGATAGGGAGGAACGTTGGTTTGAGAGAGGAGTAAAAGAAGCCATTTTTGTAAAGAAAGACCGTCCATCATTAAACAGAGGTGGGGGCCTCCGTTATCAGCTGTCCCCCTCCTACAGCGCTGCCATTGGCAGTATCACTCCACCCTCTGTTAACAATAGGTATTAATTCCTGTGAACGATAGCCATGTGATGTGAGTATCAGTCACCTGTGAACCACAGCCATGTGATGTGAGTATCAGTCACCTGGAGGCAGGACTCAAAAGCCTGAATTTTGCCTGAAACTCTCAGACTGAAAAAGTCTCTTGGAAGAGAGATGAAACGTTTCATTAAAGAAGAACCCGTCCAGAGGACCTATACAATTTTTTTTCCTTTGATCTTTCTCCTATCCTCATCCCTGCATATACTCCTGTCAGGAGGAAAACAAAGCCAATCAAAAAGTGTATTTAAACCTGTTCGGAGGCTGCTCTCTCCCAGCAGGATGGCTTTGCAAACATTGACTGGAGTTTTTTTCAAACAGGAGGACCAGGGTTTCACTGACTTCATCCTATCCTATTTGTTCGTGCAGACAGCTCTGTGCAGATAGGGTTGCAGTAAACAAAAACTTCTGGATATACCCAAACTGGAAACCCTGTATGACAGGCAAAGTTCAGGTGCTCCTGGAAGCCTGCAACACATGACTTTATGTTGAGGGACTAGGTCCAGTACAGTGCAGCCTGAGCAGACCTGCGGAGAAGAATAAAAGCTGCCAAGGCAGCCTACAAAAAGACTGGAGGATCATCTGGTTGACAATATTCAATGTCAGGTGTGGCAAGGCCTAAAACAGTTCACCAAATACAACCCCCACTATGACCATCACTGTAGATGCCACACTGGCTGAGGAATTAAATGATGTATTTGCCCACTTCAAGTCTACCTCACCTCATACAGCCACATTGTCTCCATTGTCCCTGTAATGTATTTTGAATTGCATTTGTGTCGAGCTTGTGGCCCAACCCCTTTTTGTCCCTGGGTACTTGCCGTTCCGAAGCAGTAGTTTGCGTGCTTTGTCTGCTACACAATAAAGGAGTGTAAAAAGCTATCTGCTATGACTTTCGTCTTGTGTTGAGCTTCCTCGTTGTACTCAGAGACATTACATGGTGTCAGAAGCTTGTCAAGAACAACGCAACAATGGCTACCACGGCTTTTGAGCACCCGCGGATAGATTGGGATGCTGCGGACTTATATCAAGAGTTTGAAAGATTTTGCAACCACGTCACCTTTGTCTTCGACAGCCCGCTTTCCGGGCTGGAGGACAAACAGAAAGCAGGCTGGCTAGGAATGTGGATTGGCGAACAAGGTCGGAGTACCTACAAAACACTGAAAAGGGTTGACGGTGAAAAAGCAGACCCGGTTAAAGATCTGGACAAATTCGCCAACTACATTAAGCCAAGAAAAAAACAACAGGATAGCAAGTTCAAGCAGAGGAAACAGTGTGCAACGGAAAGTTTTGATAACTTTGTGAAGGACTTGAGGCTCCTTCTCATGGACTGTGAGTGAGTATGCATGCCCAGATGACATGTTAATAGACGCAGTGATAGAGGGGTGTGAAAGAAAAATGGGTCCAAGAGAAGGAGAAGATCTAACACTTGCTAAAACTATTGAAGTTCCACAGCAATTTGAACTCACAAAAACAAATAATGATAGTCAGAGAGGAAGATTTTTGTGTGTCATCAGTGTCCACCTGTCCAAAACACGCAGTCCACATTAAAAAGCAGCAAAGACATGCACAGCAAAATCCCACTCAGCTGAGGCAGATAGCACAGAAGCTAATACATAAATGCCTCAAGTGCGGAAAACACCCCCAGCATGCTTGGAACCAAGGACAGTGTCCAGTAAAAGGCTCCAGTTGTTCTGTCACAAGCCAAACCACTGAGCAGCAGTGTGTCATAATCGTGGTGTGAGCTCTGTGAATGTGGAAACATTTGAGGATCCACCAGATGAGGAGATACTGGATATAAACCTGACTCAAGAAGAGACTTCATCCAGCAGCAGCAACAGAGGATAAGTGGGTGGTAAAGATCTCTATTCTGTCTGGATTTAATGCTCAGATATAAGATCTATGAGACCAAAGCCGAGCTGGAAATGGTGGACATCACACAAGAAAATGTGCTTCGTGGTGTCACAGCTGAAACTTTAGGTCTGATCACCCACCTCAACTCACTGCAGGATGGTGCAGAGAGAGACAACATAACACCAGCTAACAGCGCAGCACAGAGGCTAAACCTACCAGCAGGACTGGATGACTTACCAGAGCTGATACACGCCACAGAAACCCTGCCAGGCAAGTACACAATTAAAATTGATCCAGAAGCAAAAGGCGTGGTCCACCCAGTGCGCCGGCAACCTGCAGCACTGAGAGAAAAGATCTTGAAAAATCTGTCGGAGATGGTGGAAGATGGCTACATCACAAAAGTAAACCAGCCAACAGAGTGGGTGAGTTCCATGGTGGGCGTCACACGCAGTGACAAGATCAAGATCTGCATTGACCCAAGTGACCTGAACCACGTCATAAAACGGGAACATTACCCCATGCGCACAATAGATGAAGTGATTTCCACCATAGCAGTTGCTAAAGTGTTTTCTGTCCTGGACGCCAAATCAGGCTTTTTACAAACAGAGCTGGATGAAGCGTCATCATTTCTCACAAAATTCAACACGCCAATAGGGAGGTACTGAGACGGCTGAGACTGCCGTTTGGCATTAAGTGCACACCTGGAATATTTCAGCGCATCAGGGACCAGATGCTGGAGGGTATTAGTGGAGCCACAGGGGTGATGGATAACATTCTAGTAGCAGCTCCCACAATGAAGGAACATGATGCAATACTCTGCAAAGTTATTGAGAGGGCTACCAGTTACAACCTGAAGCTAAACTTCAAGCAAGTATCAGACAGTCAGCGGTACCATACCTGGGCCACCTCATAACAGCTGAGGGTCTGAAGCCAGATCTAGCAAAAATGGAAGCGGTTCGCTGCATGCCACCACCGACAGACAAAGAAGGTGTGCACAGGTTTCTGGGGTTCATAATGTATTTATCAAAGTTCATACCAAACCTCAGTGAGGGAGCCCCACTGCGACAGCTACTGAAAATGATGTTGAGTTCACATGGCAGCCAGCACAACAAAAAACATTTGACAAACTCAAGCAGCTGTGCACGCACCCATCAGTGCTGAAGTACTATGACGCAACCAAGCCTGTGGAGATTTATTGTGATGCCAGCAGTGTAGGACTAGGAGCAGTCCTACTGCAGGACAATCAGCTTGTTGCCTTCTCATCAAGGTCACTGACCGACCCAGAGACTCGCTACATGCAAATAGAGAAGGAGATGCTCTCTATTGTCCATGCCTGCATTAAGTTCCACCACTATATATTTGGAAAACACGTTACAGTGTATAACAATCATAAACAGCTTGAAGACATCTACAAGAAGCCACTGCTCTCTACTCCCATGCGCATACAGAGAATGTACCTGCGACTACAGTGGTTTGATATCACAGTAAAGTACAGGAGAGGAAAAGACATGGAGCTGCCTGACATCTTGTCCAGATATCCTGATGCATCTCAGTAATCCAGGTAAAAAAATCAAAAGGAAAAAAATTGTATAGGTCCTCTGGACAGGTTCTTCTTTAATGAAACGTTTCGTCTCTCTTCCAAGAGAGTCTGAGAGTTTCAGGCAAAATTCAGGCTTTTGAGTCCTGCCTCCAGGTGACTGATACTCACATCACATGGCTATCGTTCACACCTAATTAATACCTATTGTTAACAGGGGGTGGAGTGATACAGCCAATGGCAGCGCTGTAGGAGGGGGACAACTGAAAAATCTTGTCCAGAGCACAACTGGAGGACAGCACACCAGAGGCAGTTAGCATGGAGTGTCTCTCTATGCTCAACTTAGTGTCAGTGAGCGATAAGAAATACTCAGAGCTGCAAGAACGCACAAAGGAGGAGCTGAGCACGCTCCACCAAGTGATTCAGCAAGGCTGGCCAAATAACAGATGGGAAGCACCTGTTCAAGTTCAGCCGTGCTGGGACTCCAGAAGCCAACTAGCTGTGTTTGACGGCATTGTGTACAAAGGACTGTGCATTGTGGTTCCTCCCACCATGCGAACACACATGTTGCAGCTCATACATCAGTCTCACCAAGGAATGGTAAAGAGTAAACAGCGTGCTCGTGAAGTACTTTACTGGCCAGGCATGAGTTCTGAAATAGAAAATATGATCAGAAATTGCTGTAAATGCGCTGAAATCCAAAACAGGCTCCCCAGGCAGCCACTCATGCCAACAGAAACCCCAGACCTACCCTTTGAAAAGAACCTCATACCTGTTTGAGTTTGATGGAAAACACTACATCATAGTGTTGGATTATTACTCAAAGTTCATTGAAGCAAGTGAACTAAAAGATCAGTGCAGCCTAACCCTAATAGAGGCATTGAAAGCTCAGTTTGCCGGACATGGCATTCCTTCTATCCTACGTACAGACTGTGGTCCTCAATATGCATCAGAGGAGTTCAAAGAGTTTTGTAAAAGTTATGGTATCCTGCACAAAACATCGTCACCACACACACCACACTTCAATGGTGAAGCAGAATGTGCAGTCCAGACAGTTAAGAGGCTTTGGAGCAAAGCACAAGACAAACACCTGGCTCTACTGGACTACAGAACCACTCCACTTGAATCTGTGGGGCTGTCATCTGCTCAAATCCTCATGGGCAGAAGGCCTCGTAACAGACTGCCAGCTTCCCATGCGTTACTCACACCTAACGCTTACAGCCCAATAAAAGTCAAGCTCCTTCTGGATAAAACTAAACACACCCAGAAGTTCTACTATGATCAGAAGCAAGCAATCACTGCTCGACCAGCCCTGCAGCCTGGAAGTGAAATCTGTATGCAGTCGTATCCTGGCAACGTTCGATGGACACCTGGAGTGGTAATTCAGCCACACAGTGCTCCGCGATCCTATGTGGTGGAGAGTGGAGGAAAGACATTTCGCCGCAACAGTCAACACCTTCGTGCTTGCAGGAAGCCAATAAGTCATGCCATGAGATCAGCATTGAGCCTTGGCAAGAACTACAGGAACCCGTGGATGCAAAGGTGGCGAGTTCCCCAACCCCTCCTGAACCACATCCCTTACCACAAAGAGAGGCACGAAGGGCTTCTCGAGCTCAGTCTGGTGAACTGTATACAACCAGACGAGGCAGAGTGGTCAAGTCACCTGATAGACTGACACTGTATGCTCGTAATGAAGTCAGATTAGTTGACAGGTGCAGGTGTGGTAAAGACACCTGAGGAAGTGAAGTGCTGGTAACCTCTCCTTCCAAGTTACTTATCTAAGTTCAGTTGTTTACAGTAATCAGTATTATGTAAGTTGTTAACTGCTAGAAGATTGTCTGGTGTGCTGATGTTCACATTATTATTTGTGTTGGGTAATATTCAGCAGATTCCTTTTTTATAAGTTTGTTAAATAGAATTGCTGGTTTAAAGCACATTTAACACCACTGTTAAGAGTGTAGTTTAATAGAGGATTTCTCTGCTTAAGAGGGGAGATGAAATGTATTTTGAATTGCATTTGTGTCTAGCTTGTGGCCTGACCCCTTTTTGTCCCTCGGTACTTGCCGTACCAAAGCAGTAGTTCGCGTGCTTCATCTGTTACACAATGAAAGAGTGTAAAAAGCTATCTGCTATGACTTTTGTCTTGTGTTGAGCTTCCTCATTGTACTCGGAGACATTACAGTCCCTGCATCACACAAGCCCTTTCACTGTCGTCACTGTATGCTTGGAATTGGCACTGATTAGTCTCTCAAAGTCCTTTACAAAAATATTTAATCTTTCTTTGGCACAAGCCTCTGTACCTGTGCTGACTCAAGTCGGCATCTTTAGTCTCTGTTCCAAAAAGCTGAACTGCCAATTGTCTCAATGACTACAGGCCCATAGCATTAACATCAGTAGTTGCCAAATGTTTTGAGAGACTGATGGCACAACACATCAAGGACTGCCTCCCTTTTATCTTCATCAATATGCATAAAGAGCTAACAGATCCACTGCTGATGCCATCTCCACTGCCCTCCACGCCACTTTGACCCACCTATAACTCCCTGAGTCCTACATCAGGATGTTCTTTGTAGACTTTAGCTCAACCTTTAATACCATCCATCCCGAAATCCTGGTGGGCAAAATAGCTGCCCTAGACTTCCCTCCTGCAACTTCTGTCTGGATTAAGGGCTTCCTTGCAAACTGTCCTCAGTGTGAAAGGATTGGTGCACACAGATCTTTCACTCTGACGCCAGGAACAACTTGTCGGTCGACACCCTCAAAAATAAGGTGATATTCATAGACTATTGGAAGAGCAAGATTGCCCCTGCACCATTCTACATCAATGGCGACAGTGTGGAGAAGGTCCACACACTCCAGGTTTTCGGGGACCTACATCTCAGCAAACCTCTCCTGCTCGTTCAATACCATGGCAGTGGTTAATAAGGCCCAGCATCGACTCCACATCGAGAGTACGCAGACGGAACAAATTGGAGACTAAGTTGTTGGTAACCTTCTATCCATCAATCCACCATAGAGAGTGTGCTTGCAAACACCATCACTTTGTGGTATGCTGGCTCCACCACTCCTGTAGGAGGTGATCAAGAAAGACTGCTGAGAAAATAACTGGTTGTCCTCTCCCCACCATTGACAATATTGCCAGCATTTGCTGTCTTTCCAGGACAAAGAAGATTTTCAATGACCATCTACTCAGCTTTCTGCCCTCCAGCGGATGGTACAGGAGCCATACGAGCCACACCAACAGACTCAAAAACATTTTCTTCTCATTTGCCATCTGGACTCTGCACACTAGCCCAACATCCTAAGTGCACAAACTACTTTATTATTGGTTTTGTCACTGTATATATACTGTATATATTTCTGTTGCCCTGTATGTCTTTCTGTGTTCAATTTTTTGTAGGCTATGGGTTTGTGCAAGACAAACACTTTTCTATTCTAAGCCACTGTTGCTACATCTTCTTGATCAGGTTTTGATTTAAAATGAGAATGATTTCTCAATTGACTAACCTGGCTAAATTAGGCTTCAATACAAAGTAAATTATAGAAACCCAGTGGTGGTAGATGCTGTCAAGCTAAAGGATAAAGCTTTTATACTTTGGGCATGAGAAGAGTTTGGAAAAGCCAAAAAAAAAAGGACTTTCTGTTGGCTTTAAGGAAGTTCTGGTAAACTTCAGTGGCTTATAAAAGGAAAGGGAAGTAGGCCCCCTAGGCTATGTTTAGCTTGGATTAGGAATTGTCCCGGACTGATGATATTGTTGGATTGTGGAAGGATCACATTGAGGATTTTTCCATATCCATCCACCCTGTCCTTGAGGAGGCAGAGTCTGAGGACTCAGGGGAAGACAGGTTCATTACCATTACAGAGGTAACTGAGCTTATTTAAAAGCAAATAGTTTCCTTAGCATATTCAGTTGTGTGTCCTAGCTAGGAAAATCCTCATCAACAAAACTAAACTAGATTATGATCAGCTCCATTCTACTCATTCTAAGACTCTCATGTCCTGAAAAGACAAAAATAAACTGCATCACTGTGTAGCAAACCTTCTTGTTTGTGACACACAAAATAACATTATTTTATGATTTGACCAAAACAGTCCTGTCTTTTCTTATCACAAGAGACTTTTTTTTAACTCTAGCATGAAAGGCAGTGGGAGATATGCAATTCCTCTGCTAGTTTTTGTCATTCATTTTGTAGCATTTGTTTCCAAAATATTGTGCATGTTGAGTTTAAAGCTACTGTTCTCCTGCCGCAGCACCACAGAGTGTGTAAACATTGTCTATGTGTAGAAAATCCAGCCTAGTTGCTGTGAGCATTGAGCTGCAGCCTGATTAAGGGCTTCTCAGCCAAGTAAATGGGCTTTTCTTCTCGGAGGACCAGTTCTCTGCAATGACATGTCAGCCCAAACCCAGATAGATCACATAGCGTTTCCTCAATGACCAGCATCAACTATACATACACTCTTATCTGTTCCCAGCCCCACGCTCAAGCATTCCACCTCACATTCATAAGAGTTAGCAATAAACAGAAGCAGAAATATCACCTCACTCTGTGTCTCTTTTGTTCTCATATCTGCTCATCTTATCCATCACCCCACTGAGTAGGGGGTTGTGATGAAACAACCCCCCCCCCCCCACACACACACTACCTTTCTTCTCAGTTTCAGAGACATTAATGACAGAGAAATACAGTAATTCTGCTGCTTCACAAAAATAATTTAACTTACTAGTTTTTATGATCTCATTTAATCTTGGCTGTAAAAAAAGAAGCTGAGGGAAAATGTCCAAGGAAAAAGAAATAATAAATGAACTACTTGTGAATTTATGAGTAAAATCATAATCAAGTTGCACAATTTTACCTTTGCAATGGTTTATGGCACCTGACTGTAGTCCCTCCAGCTGTTGTTTTAGAAAATGTATTTCTGTTAACCAATTCTTGAGACACTAATTGGCTTCAATATCAGATAAATTTCATGTTTTATTGGTAATAAACATGCTTAAATATCTATCATTTCAGTATTGTAGCAGTTTTTCCTAATAATAGTTAATTGAGTGAAAACTATTCTGTGAAAATTAGAGCAGAGAAGGAGATGTATCATTTAGAAGACAGTTGTGTTTCCATCTTCATACTATTGTCATGCACATTTTTCTTCACGCAGTGTCTCTGCTTAGAATCATTTGCAGGCTGTTCAAAACGCTGCAGCTAGACTGCTTACCAAGTCAAACAGACACACTCATGTCACTCTGCTGTTATGTTCACCCCATTGGCTTCCTGGGGATTTTAGGATCCAGTTGAAAATTTTCACAATCACTGAATGTGATCACATTGCATGGCCAGGCTCCTGCTTATTTAGCAGATCTACTACACCCATATGTACTGTATCTAGTCATAGCGTTAGGTCCAGTAACTCTAATCAGCTACTTGCTCCTTGGTCCCATCTAAAGACACATGGGGATAGAGCATTTCAGGTTGTAGCTCCTAAATTTTGGAATGCATTACCTCAGACTCTAAGAGCTGTAGATTCAGTGGAGATATTTAAAAAGCAGATAAAAACTTACCCTCTGAAGCAGGCTTTTAATGTGGCTGTATGCTTTTTAATACTCTTATTAATGCTTTGTCATTGGATTTATCAGTGTTTTTTATGGTCTGCTGTGTGGTAATTCTGTTTTACTGTGAAAGCCTTTTGTGACTACTTGACAGTGAAAAGTGCTATACAAATAAAGTGAGAATTTTGCAAATTTGCAAGTTATGTTTGTTTTATCATTCCAAAAGCAGTACATTTGTATGTAACAGTTTTTTTAGCTTTGTAGTTACAAAATACAGTACATATTTGTTTTGTTCTGTTGAGCTAGCCATGGCCTTGACCCCTTCTGACCTAATTTATTTTATAAGATCAGGTCAGATATTGACCAGTGTTTACACCTGTCATCAATACATCCTGAATCTGAGGAGCCCAAAAGGCCTGCAGAACCCACCTACTGACTCAAGTCTGATAATGAACTAACATTACATTTTTTATGCATGATTTAGTAAGCTTATGAGACAAGTAGGATTTTTAAACTTGATTTTATTGATACTATGCACAGTTTAGGATTATATCCACTAATTACAAAACCAAGTAGAATAGCAACACACAGTTCAACCCTGATTGACAATATATTTACTAATTACATGGAAAGTAAATTGAAAAGTGGACTTCTTATAAACGATATTAGTGACCATCTACCAGTGTTTGTGATTCTTGAAGGTGTTTGTAGAAAAGTAAATAAGGGCACCAACATCACATACAAAAGAATCATGTCTGAAGACTCACTAAGTGCACTAAGAAACGAGTTACAATCACAGAACTGGAAAGTTTTATATGAAGAAAACAATATTGATAAAGTTTTTGAGCTATTCATTTAAATATTTAAAGTATTGTATGATAACAACTGTCCAATCATCCTATTTAATAAAAGGCAAAAATATAAAGATAAGCCATGGATTACTAAAGGATTACAAAATGCATGTAAGAAAAAGAATAATCTATATAGACAATTTATAAAATATTACGGACTTTTCACTGAAAAAATATAAAATGTATAGAAATAAATTAACTGTTATCATGAGAAAATTTAAGAAGGAATATTATTCTATAATACTAGAAACGAATAAACAAAACATTAAAGGAATATGTAAAACATTATATAGCTTGATAAGGAAAAATTCTGCCAAAACTACACACCCTGAATATTTTATTTATAATGGCATAACACTGAGTGAAAGGGCTGGTATAGTGAATGGATTTAATAAATATTTTGTAAATGTGGGGCCTAAATTAGCAGAACAAATAAATAACTCTAACCCACAGGATGGGGACAACTGGGAAAATTATGTAACAAGAAATTCATCCTCGATATACTTAAAACCAGTAGACAAAAAAGAAATCATTGAAATAGTTAACCAATGTAAAAATAAAAAATCAATGGATGAGAATGAAATTAACATGTCACTTATTAAGAACATAACTGATGATATTGCAGACCCGTTGGCCTACATCTGCAACTTGTCATTTATAATCGGAGCATTTCCAAATGAAATGAAAATTGCAAAGGTTTTTCCTTTATTCAAATCTGGCGATAAGCATATTTAAATAATTATAGACCGGTGTCCCTACTTTGTCAGTTTAGGTTAGATAATTCCATTGAAAAGCATAACATTCTAACAGACTGTCAATTCGGTTTCAGAGAAAATAGATCTACTTCAATGGCATTGATAGAATTAACAGAAGAAATCATTGACAGTAGAGATAAAAGGAAATTTGCAATAGGTGTATTTTAGATCTTAAGAAAGCCTTTGATACTATTAATCATGACATCTTATTAAAAAAACTGGAAAGGTATGGAATTAGAGGAGTAGCATTAAACTGGGTTAGAAGCTACATTTGGACAAAGGAAACAATTTGTATAAATAAATAATCAAAAATCAGATTTATTAAACATAACTTGTGGAGTCTGGCAGGGGTCAGTGTTGGGCCCCGAATTATTTAGTTTGTAAATAAATGACATATTTAAAGTATCAGAAATACTAAAATACATTATTTTTGTAGATGATACCAGTATCTTCTGTACTGGAGAAAACATCCAACAACTCTCAGAGGTGGTCACTACAGAAATGAAAAAAACTAACACTTTGGTTTAAAACAAAAAATTATCATTAAATTTAGATAAAACCAAATTTATTGTTTTTGGAAACCGTAATAAACAAGACAATAATACAATTAAAATAACTACTGATAATGTTGATTTAGAAGTCCATGAGATCAAGTTTTTGGGTGTTATTTTGGATGATAAATTTAGCTGGAAACCACAGATTTGCCAAGTAAAATCAAAACTAGCCAAAAGTGTTGCTGTCTTGAGGGGAATCAGATCAGTTTTGGATTACAAATCATCATTTATTTTGTATAATACACTCATTGTACCACATATGACATATTGTGTGGAAGTTTGGGGTAATACATACAAAACTAATTTACAGCCGTTGTACATAATACAAAAAAAATCTATTCGAATACTGTTTAATGTGGGATATTGGGAACATACAAACCCATTCTTTTTCAAATCAAATGTATTGAAATTCTGGGACCTTGTAAAATTTAAAACTGTACAATTTATGTTTAAAATAAGAAACCATCAACTTCCACACAATATACAAAAAATGTTTTGTGACAGAGAGGGGGGCTATAATTTAAGAGGAAGGGGAAAATTAATAAAACAATGTATTAGAACAACCAAAAAGAGTTTTTGTTTATCCGTGTGTGGGGTAGATTTATGGAATGGATTAAATGATGAGCTCAAAAAAGTTACAAAATTAAACCAGCTTAAAAAATGTTTAAAAAGGAACTTATTGGGAAATATGATATGTAGGATGGGTGTCTCAATATTATTTATATTAGAAATGTATAAATAATTGTACATGTAAGGATGAGAAAGTAATATTTAATGCTTATTCAATGTGGGAATAATTTGTTTATCTGATGTGAGAACATTTAAATGTTATGAGTTCAGAAGGGCAGGAAATCAAAAGATCTTGTATCATTTACCTGCTCCTATTCGAACAAAAAATGTTAAAAGGATTAAAATGGATTATTAGTTCAAGAAAAATTTGACGGTTTCTTTTAATCTTACATTTTTATTTTGTTTTGTTGCGTAAAGATTATTATTAGTAAATTTATTTGATGGAGGAAAGGCACAGATATAAGATTTTTTCTTCTTTCTGCTGCCTTTTATTTCATTTTATTAGGTTATTTTTTTGTATTTTATTTTTGTATTTTTGTATTTTTTATTTTGTATATTATTTTTATTAATATTTTATTTTATTTTTAATGAAATGAGATGAATAAATGAATTTAAGTAAGTAAGTAAAAACTACCTGTTTTAATTGAGGCTAAAAGCTGCTATTCATAACTGTCCCAACCAGGGCACAGCTTGACAGAGACTGGAGCTCTTCGTGACCAGGCAACGAAGGTCCCCTTCTCTTGCTGCTCTGACCCTTCACTCCCCGGGCTGGGGCTTTGGAACCAAAGGCGTGAATGGAGTTAACACAAATGTTATTTCAGCTCAGACCGGAGAGTTGAGTTGTACCTTTATATGAAAACCAGCAGAATAAGTACAGAAGAACTTACCAAGGACTCAGGAATCACTCAAGAGCCACTGCTTGATTGGTGCTCTTCAGGCAAAATCTTTATTTTTTTGTGATGAATAATAAAAACAGTAAAAATGTACAAGGTTTTACATCCCTATGTCTATGTAAAAATCAAAAACAGAAAAATATAAAGAAATGTGTTCTAAGGATTATTAGTCCACACGTAGGTTATACTGAGACTAAAAAGCCCCAAGTCGAACGCCTCGTGGTTCTGCACACGTCATTTTTATAGTCTCCCTGTATTTTGCATATCATTACTAAACATTTTCCTTCTCTTCCTTCTTTCTTTTGTTCAAGAGGAGTAGGCTTCAAATTATAACAGGTTATACATTTATCTGGGTTAACCAAAATACATTTGTGTTAAAATCACAATCATTGACAGTATGAGTGATCATGTTTGGACTTGCTCCTTCTATCTCACGCTGTAAGATTTTGATGTCTCTACTGGAGGGGGGTAGAATGACAGCTCTTTGATTCATGATGTCTGGGGTCCAGCAAGGCTCGAGGGAGTCGGGTAAGATAGACCAGTGTTTACACACCAGCTCGGTGCAGCTTGAACTTTGACTCAGCTGGGGGAGCTCACCCATCCTGCTGGTTGACAGGTATAGTCCAGGGGCCCCACATTTGATGAGAGGGATGGACTGGGTTCTTTGTACCAGACGTTCCGTTGTAATAGCTTTTCGTTTGGAGCTGATGATGATAGGTGAACTTGAAGGTTGTCCGGAGCGATGAGGGCTGAATGTGGTGACGTCAGGTCCTGTCTCTTGAATGCTTCCGGTGACACCAAGACCACACTTCTGCCCTCTTGGACAGAAGCATCAGGTTTCCTTCCCAAGTGTGCACAACCAGCTTTCTCCACATGTTCTTTTTTTTTTGGTTGGTTGGTACTGATTATCAGAGATGTTCATTGAAATGCCATGTTCCAAAATTCTCACTTTGGTACAGACAAAGATAGGAGATACTTTAAACTGTTAGTTTGCAACAAATTACGTCCTTTAAAGTTCTTCAAAACAAAATAATATCAAACTACAGATTAAGTGATTTTGGGGAAAATAAGTTATAATCCTTCTATCTGTAAATACATTTTAAATTTAAAAAACTTGAATTTTATTTTTAGGCACTTTTGTAAATAATCAGTCATGACTGACCAAAGCCAAAATAGTGTTGTGGCTTCAGTGACCACTGAAAGTTCCAACTTTGAAGGACCTTTTGACAAATTGAAGCAGCTTTAAACAAGCTAACTTCTGAGCTAAGTCCAAATTAGCTGAGTCAGATCAAAAAACATGACTCCACTAAACTAGAAGAAATGATGACAGGTTTAGTTGATCAAGCATTAACTGAAAACCTCCAAAGAAATGCTGCGATTAAAATAGTAGGAAGTTTAGCTTGCATTTTAACAACCAGGTTAAAATCTATGGAAGCGAAGAAGTAACAATATCCTAATTAAAATGGATTAATAGAAATGCTGTTTCATTTTCAACATGTACCTGAATTTTTTGACTCATAAGTAAAATTATAAATACTGTATATAATCCAAACTGTATGTTCATTTTCTTCTCCAAGAC
>NW_013952574.1:223549-225475 GCF_001266775.1 Austrofundulus limnaeus | reverse complement strand
TCTCAAACATGCATGAATGAGTCAAAGCAAGGCTTTGGGCGTGTTTTGTATAAGAGCATTATAACATGATAAAACTCAAAAATGTTGATTTTACATGATATTGCCCCATAACTACTGTAAGTAACAAAATTATTTTATTCTAAATTTATTTTGGACCAAAGTAGAAACAATAAATAAAAATAAATATCTTGGAGTATGAATAAGAGTAATTCAGAAATATGTGTAAAACTCTGTCCTGATACCTGCCTGGTTTCTCCCTGCAGTAAGTTATAATCTGTCCTTACCTGAGAAAAGCCTTCATCATGTGGTCCCTGCTCTGGATCTGATGTCTCCTCCCTGACTTTACTCTTTCTATGGTGGCAAAGATTTATTTTAAATATGTGGAAAGCAAGCCAGCACAACTTCTGCATAGAAAAAATAAAGGATTGGGTTTATTTATCCACTAACTAGCAAGGATGTAAAAAAAAGTAAAAACTGTCTAATCTTAACTAGCTAAACATGATATATTTTGATCATTTAGCTAACATTATCTGTCAAACCCTAACCTTATGGTGCGTTTACAGACGGCTCGAAAAAATACGTTAGTTCTCAAATAATGATGGGAATAATAAAATCTGTAATTATAGATGCCATGTAACGGCCATGATTCAATCTAAACAAAAGCACTAAACTGGAATCTTTGAAATGTCCTCTTGTGATGATTTTATTATTGTTGTAGACAGCATGGTTATACACACTCTGTTATTCTCTGATTTTACTGAATGCTGCTGAATGCTTTCTGCAGGAACAAACACTTTATGCAGACACAGAGGGGGTGTTCAGAGTAAAAACTGTTGTTTTTCTTTTGGTCTGGGAGTGGTAACATTTAACTTTTACCACCAAAAGCAAGAATAAACAAAGATTTCATTAATGTTGTTACAGACAGGGCCCCCAACTATGGAAGCGATTGTGTTCCAATATTGTAATTAAAATGGATTAATAGAAATGCTGTTTCATTTTCAACATGTACCTGAATTTTTTGACTTATAAGTAAAATTATAAATAMATAATCCAAACTGTATGTTCATTTTCTTCTCCAAGACTGCTCAAAGTGTAAATTAATTAAAATGTTCAATAAAACAAACTTTGACATTTAATTTTCAAAACGTGTCCTGGTAAAAAGTGACCAAAATTAATTTTGAAAAGTCAAATCGGAAAATTATAATGCATTAGCAGAAATGCTTTTTCATTTCAAAGTCAAAACTGCATTTTTAACTCATAATTATAGAGTTTGACTGAGTCAGGGAGAGATTGGCCTAATAAGACTGAGAAAGAGCGGCCTGAGAGGTATGATTTGAGCCAGTCTAGCACCACCCTGGATATCCCTATGTCTTTCAGATTTTGAAGGAGAATAGTGTAATCGACAGTGTCAAAGGATGAGGAAAGGTCCAGTAAGAGGATAGAGTGCATGCCTCTGTCAGCAGATATTAGCAGATCTTTTGAGACACGAAGGATGGCAGTCTCTGTAAGAGTGAAATCGGCGGAAGCCAGATTGAAAGTGGTCAAAAAGATTATTTACATCCAAGTAGGATGTTTGTTGTACTGAAACAATTTTCTCCAAGACCTTAGTCAAAAATGGTAGCTTTGAAGTGGACCGGTAGTTATTCAGATCAGATGGGTTTAAAGATTGCTTTTTTAGTATAGGTTCTACAACTGCCTTTTTAAAGGATTGTGGGACACATTCTGATGTAAGAGAAAGGTTTAGCAAGTCCGCAAGTGTGGGTCCCACTACGTCAAAAACAGCTTTTAAGAATCTGGGAGGTAAGATATCAAGAGGGGAAGCAGATGGTTTCATTTTTTGGATTATGGTCCCAAGATTATTCACAGTTACAGATCAAAAGAAGACCAGGAAAGAGTGAGACTGTTCTCAGGGGCGGTGTGGGGGGG
>NW_013952574.1:215353-223433 GCF_001266775.1 Austrofundulus limnaeus | reverse complement strand
AATTTTAACGACAAAGTGTGTTAGAAAGTTGTTGGGACTGGCAGGTGAACAGGCGGTAGGAGAGGATATGACTGGGGAAACCAACGTGTCAATGGTGTTGAATAAGGCTCTGGGGTTTTTCTTAAAGCAGGTGACCAACTGAGCAAAATATTGAGACCTGGCATTTTTTGTCATGGTCTGCAGTGATAATCCAAGATCTCTAAGGTGACACCTGTGCACTTCTAAACATGATGACTTCCACAGATGCTCTGCTTGCCTACATTTGCGTCTAGCAGTGCGGATGGTCTCATTTATCCAAGGAGTAGGTGTTTTAACAGCAGAGGATTTAGTGGTTGTTACAGTACAGTCATTAAAAATAGAACAGTGATGGTCTAATAAACCAATAAAATCATCTGGTTTGTTTACATCAGCAGGACAGATGGGTCAAAAGAGGCAGAAAAAGTGACAACAGCATCGTGCTTCAGCATCTTTTTCTGAATCTATTGTCTGGGGGGAGGGGCTCCTAGACAGAATTTACATCAAAAAATACCAAAATGGCCGCTAATTTGCAAGTCCTCATGATAGGGTTAATTTTAATATGCATGTTTTATCATTCAAATACTCAATCATCCCGCGGTGAACTTTGTCTTAGTTAAAGTGAACTTTTGCTGTCGTGAACTTTGCTTGTTTCTGTGCTGTTATGATCTTTCTCCAAATAGATAATGATGACTTGCAGAACACAGGAAGGAGAAATGGTCACTTGGGACTTTCTGATGCATGCCTATGGTTCCTGAAGATGCACAAGATGGACGTGGGGAAGCAGAAGTAAAAAAAAAAACCAACTAAGCAGTGTTCAACAATTGTGCTTATGATTAATGTCTGACATGAGACTTGCACTTTTCCCCCCTTCCCTTAGGCAGTCTCATGTCCATGTAACTAGGGGCGTGAAAATTAAATAAAAGAGGGTGAACTGCAGGAAGTCCTCAGAGCGTTGGGTTGGAGGTACTGAGCTGACCTCCTGTCCTGCGTTCTCCTCACTCTTGTCAAAGCTGAGTTTGACTGTTTCTTTCTTTCTTGTTTGTATTTGTAAATGTTCTAGGTAAATTTATACCTGTCACCTCAACACACACATGTTCAAGCCCAGAGAACAAACCAAGTCTAACATGTGACCATGCTCGTGAGTTGGGCATGAAACATGTTGAGTAAAGTTAAAACAGTCCAGAATGGAGATGAAATCACGAGTCTCGCTGCAGTCTGCATCATCAAAGTGGAAGTTAAAATTACCAAGCAGTAAAACGCGGTCCAGTTTTATGATGGAGGATAAAAAAAATCAGAGAATTCTTTAAGGAAGTTTGTAGCTTGTCCTGGGGTGGGGTTAACTAGGATACAGTAAAAAAGGGATGAAGAACCGACCTTAATAGTCTGTGATTAAAACGATGAAAAAGTCCTTGTGCTTACCAGCCGGCAAGAGAAACTCTGCCGATGTAAGGGTGCTAAGCCTCCACCGTGTTGAGACAGCAGAGGCGTCATGACCGCCGTGTCGCCGGGAGAGCGAAGTTCATTTAGGTGGAAATGATCATCCTTCTTCTGCCAAATTTCGAGCATGAACATAAAATCCAGATCTTTAGAGTGGAACAGGTCGTTCAGCAGAAGAGCCTTGTTGGAGATGGATCTCGCGTTCAGAAGAAGCATCCGGAGCAGAGAAGAGCTGGTGGGGTCCTGCGGTGAAACCAGGGGAATTTGAATGAGGTTCCTGCTGCGAGGTTCAGTCCTGGAGTCATGGTTCCAGCTTCATGAGGAAAATGTCGGCGAGAGACTGGGCCAAGAGTGATGTGCACCGAGAGCACAGTCAAGGTCCCGGGACCCGGTCAGGTAGAGGAGGCAGCGAGGCCGGATTCCGTGAGGTGGGACACCTCCAGCTGTGCGTCTTTTCCGTAATGCAGCATCCATGTGGCAGCGTTGCCTTTTGTGTTTCCTCACAGGACCATCACGACAATGAGGGAGACAGATCAGATGCCTGTCTGGCTCCGAGAGATGGAGGATGCTATTATAGCTATTATTTTTTATGTTGTTTCAAAAACCTTGCCTCACGTGCAATATTTCCTTTTTTTTCTTTTTTTTTTTGGTGAAGTGTTGATTTATGTAGACATTTGTTCTTTTCAGTTTCTTTGCTTGCATTACTAGATTGTTTCTGGATTTCCTGCTTATAAATCTAATAACTTTGGATGGTTTGAATTTGTCTGATTTAGAAGGCAAGGTGTGGCAGATGGAAATATCCTCAGATTTAATGTCAATGTTTTTGTTTTTTAGGAAGGTGACTACCTGTTGCTCCAGAGTGAATAATTCTTCATGGGCAGAGTCCTCCGTGGTGTTTATGTTTGCCGCAACTCGAGCATAAGTCCGGTGTTTGATGTCAAGTCCAGTGATTAACAAATCTTCCCGTCTGGTATATTGTTTCAGTTCATCCGCTTTCTGTTCCAGTTCAACTATATTTCTGTCTCTATCACTTACTGCGACTTTCAAATGCATCACCTCTTCAAACAGTCCCATCAAAAGTTATTGCTGTGAATCCACCCTCGTCAGTTCTGCACTCATAAAATCCATTGATCTCTTAAATTCCTCCATATTATCTTCAGAGTTGTTTTCTGACCCTCTTCCCCACGTTTCGGCATGACTCACCTGGGCTTGTCCCGAAAACAACCAAGCACCAACAACAGGTCCCCATACCAACGTCCCCAACGTCCGTAGCTCGCAGGCAGGCCACTAAATGAGCCAGATGGTTGTAGCTCCTGGGTGTGGCCGAGCCGATGTCGGGCTGTGGTAGCAGCCGATGGCTGTAGTTAGCCGCTCTTCTGTGGACTGAGCCGATGGTGGGCCACGGTAGCAGCCGGTGGCTGCCCACTCAGGTGTTGAAATAGAGTGACTTCCTCCTCCGACACTCAGCAGCAAGCTTCTCCCAGAGGAATCCTTACTATAAGCAGTCCACCGCCTGTTTGGTGGCGTTAGCTCCCAGGTCCGACGCTAGCAGCCCCTTGATGTAGTAGCTTTGCTGTTCGGTGGCGTTAACTCCCAGGTCCAATGCTAGCAGCCCCTCGATGTAGCAGCTTTGCTGTTCGGTGGTGTTGGCTCCCAGGTCCGACACTAGCAGCCCCTCGATGTAGCAGCTTTGCTGTTCGGTGGCATTAGCTTCGAGGTCCAACCAAGTACATTCTGTTGTGTACTTGGAGTCCCATGTCTGCTCATTTCTTTTTAACTGTCTGTCTGTCTGTCTGTCTGTCTGTCTGTCTGTCTGTCCGAGACAAATTGGCAGCTTTGATCCAAAATGGATGACTTCCAGTGGGAATTGGACCATGACTCCAAGAGACCTTTTTTGGTCCTAAAATGTTACACATGTGTATCAAATTTCATGATTCCAGGTCCAAGCATGGCTTAAGGCTAATTTTTTAAATAATTGTATGGGGTGCTGTGGAGGAATTATGCCACCCCCAAAATTGTACAGCATTCCTGTAATGGGGTGGCTGAGGATTGACCATAGTGAATTTAGTGCAGATTGGCTGAAATATGTGGAATGTAGAGCCAAACATATTTCAATAATGTAATCAGGCCACAGTCCTCTAAAATTGGACTACGTTCCTGTAGTGGGGGGATTAGGATCAATCATAGCATATTGGGTGCAGATTGGCTAAAATATGGGAAATTTAGAGCCAAACGTACGTAAGTTAACAGTGTGATGTATAATTAGGACCCCCCCCCCCACACACACACACACACACACAAAATAAATTGTACTGCATATCTGTAGTGGGGTGGATTAGGATTGACCATGGCAAATTGGGTGCAGATTGGCTGAAATATGTGCAATTTAGAGCCAAATGTATGTCAACAGAGTGATGTTTGATTTCGTTGCACCACCATGATCTTCAAAGACCCCTATATTGAGTGCAATGGATAGACTTGGATTTCCCTCGCCCAGACGTGGGTCACTGGGGCCCCACTCTGGAGCCAGGCCTGGAGGTGGGGCACATTGGTGAGCACCTGAAGGATATGCTTTCACCCATGGAGCCCGGCCAGGAACAGGGCCCGACCCCAGATCTGGCACCTGACCCCTACGGTCGGGAGCAATGTGTGACAGGCAGTGGTCGAAGATGAGGACTCTGGTGGTCTGATCCTCGGCTGCATAAGCTGGCTCTAGGGATGCAGAATATCACCTCTCTAGTGGGGAAGGAACCTGAGCTGGTGTGTGAGGTTGAGAGGTTCCAACTAGATATAATTGGACACACCTTGATCCACTGCTCTAACTCTGGAACCAATCTCCTCAAGAGGAGTTGGACACACTTTTGCTCTGGAGTGGATTGCGGCTTGGGTGGTTGCTGATGCAAAAACTCTGGCATGGGAGGAGTTTAGAGAGGCCATGGAAAACAAATTCTTTATGGCTTTGAGGTGATTCTGGTCCACAATCCAGCAACTCAGGGGGGAAAGCGGTTCACCACCAACACAATTTATGGTGGGGATGTTGAGTTGCTGACCTCAACCCGAAATGTTGTGGGACGGTGGGCAAAATACTTCGAGAACCTCAATCCCACCAACATGTCTTCCTATGAGGAAGAAGAGTCTGGAGACCCTGGGTTGGACTCTCCAATCTCTGGTGCTGAGCTCCTCAGTGGCAAGACACTGTGGGTGGATGAGATTTGCCCAGAGTTCCTTAAGGATCTGGATGTTGTGGGTTTGTGTTTGTTGATGCGACTCAACAATATTGCATGGACACTGAGGGCAGTTCCCCGGGATTGGCAGACTGGGGTGTGGTCCCTATATTTAAAAAGGGGGACCACAGAGTGTGTTCCAACTACTGGGGGGATTACACTTCTAAGCCTCCCTGGTAAGATCTATTCAGGGGTCCTGGAGAGGACGGTCCATCGGATAGTCAAATCTCGGATTCAGGCAGAACAGCATAGTTTTTGTCCTGGTCGTGGAACACTGGACCTGCTCTACACCCTCAGCAGGTTCTTGGAGGGTGCATGGGAGTTCACCCAACCAGTCTACATGTGTTTTGTGGACTTGGAGAAGGTGTTTGACCGTGTCCCTTGGGGACACCTGTAGTTTGGGAGTTCGGGCTACCAAGCCCTTTGATACGGACTGTTAGGTCCTTGTACGACCGGTGCTACAGTTTGGTTCACATTGCCGGTAGTAAGTCTGACTTGTTTCCAGTGAGAGTCAACTCCGCCAAGGTTCTGTTTATCACCTCAGGCTCGCACCTCTGTTTTTTGCAGATGATGTGGTCCTATTGGTTTCATCAGATCGTGATCTCCAGCTCTCACTGGAGCGATTCGCAGCCGAGTGTGAAGCAGCCTGGACGAGGGTCAGTGCCTCCAAATCCAAGGCCATGGTCTTGAGCCAGAAAAGGGTAGGGTGTCTTCCCTGGGTCGAGGAAGAGGTCCTGCCCCTAGTGAAGGAGTTTAAGTATCTTGGGGTCTTGTTCATGAATGAGCGAAGAATGGAGCGGGAGATCAATCCGCAAATTAGTGCTGCGTCTGCAGTGATACGGGCACTGTACTGGTTGGTCTACGTTCCAACCCTCATCTATGGTCACAAGCTTTGTGTAGTCACCGAAAGAACAAAATCTTGGATACAAGCAACTGAAATTAGTTTCTTCTGCAGGGTATCTGGGCTCTCCCTTAGAGATAGAGTAAAAAGCTTGGTCATCTGGGAGGGGCTAAGAGTAGAGCCGCTGCTCCTCCATGTCGAGAGGATCCAGTTGAGGTGGCTCGAGCATCTGGTCAGAATGCCTCCTGGACACCTCCCTGGTGAGTTGTTCTGGGCACGTCCCACTGGGAGGAGACCCAGAGGAAGATCCAGGACACACTGGAGGGAATATGTTTCTCGGCTGGCCTCAGAATGCCTTGGGATTACCCCAGACAAGCTGGCCCAAGTGGTTGGAGAGAGGGGAGTCTGGGTCTCTAACCTGAAACAGACAGATAGGAGCTCTTTAGCTGAAATCTACCATCTGTAATTGGTGTTCTGGCTCGAGATATCAGCACCGATGTGGGTCAGCAGCTTGTTAAACTGGCCGTGATGTTATACTGGGCTCGGGAAAAAAATAGTTTGTCAGCTCGCAGCTCCTGTTGTGGTGAAACTCACCGAACAGACCGCCTCTAAATTATCTGGTGAATTAATTATCTTGTGAGTGCAACGTTCACTTGCTTTCAGTAAATAAAGCAAAGCTATTTTATTTATTACATCTTTATTTCATCCACCATTAAGACAGATTGGAATAAAAACGAGACGTTCCTCCCATTCAGACACGCGTCTAGTCTCTGTCCTGGTCTGAACGTAGCGGGTCCAACTTGAGGCATTGGGTGCATTTTTGCTGCTCAAAATGCATTTGGTGTGAACCGGCTTCACTGTTACTGGCATCTGTCCCTCTGTCTTAAAGACCGCCGCTATTATCTATGTCCCTAAGTGTTCCACAGTGACAGGCCTGAATGACTACTGACCTATAGCTTTTACATTGGCAGTCTTGAGGAGCTTCAAAAGGATAGTCATGACACACATCAAGGACTCCATTGACATCACATCAGTATGTCTACTGGAGGAACCACTCCACTGCTGACACCATCTCATCAGCGGTCCATATAGCCCTCACCCACCTACAGAGCAGAAATTCTTACATCCATCTGCTTTTCCTGGATTTCTCCTCAGCCTTCAACACCACCATCCCACAGACCTTGGTGTGGAAGCTCTCCTCTCTTCGACTGTCTCACACTGGGGAGCTGGGTCCTGGACTTCCAAACCAACAGACCTCAGACTGTCAGGATTCACAAATCAGTCTCCTCCTCCATCACCCTCAGCACTGGCTGAAAGCCTACTTACCTGCTGGATCCTCTGATGAAAGCTCTGAAGTTACTTAGGGGTTTTTCAGTGTATCTGCACTCGACAATGCAGACCAGGTGGAGTAGTCAAATGTAGATCCTCTGAGCCATCAACGCAGAGCATCTTCAGAAAACAAGTTGATAAAATTTTAAAACTCTGTATTGTTTGATACATAGTGCATTATTGAACCTAGAGCACTGTATTGAACGATTCAATACAGAAGAATGTATCATTGCACCAAATGTTTAAATATATTTGTGTAAATTCAGTTCAATTCAGCTTATTTATATAGCGCCAAGTCGCAACATACGTTGTCTCGGGGCACTGTAAATAAAAAGAACAATCTAAATGTGCACTATGTCGCCCTCTGGTAGTGTCAACAAAGTCTTGTGTCTCCTTCCACCATTTAAGTTGCCCATTACTTCATTGCCCATTCCATTCAAGCAGAGGTATTTATCAAGTTGCAGCTCAAGTCAACACATATTCTCAAAAATGACAGATGGTGTAAGTATTCTATAAAAGCAGAAGAAATAAAGTGAAATGCATGGATGGGGTAAACAAGATTGTGGTCATGCGCACATGCTCAGTTCAATGCATCAACCCAGTTTAGTTGGGATGGACTGGCAAGCATGGCTACCTGGGATATCCCTGGTGGGCTGGTGACTCAGCCACTTGGTTCCATTGTCACTCGTTGTGCTCCGACGTCTCAATCTCTACCTCTCACTTTAGTCAACTGATCTGCTCAGTGTTCAGCCAGCTTGGACCTGTAAAGATACGAAAGAGCATGACAGGGTTGAAGGGCTGCAAAGATCAGAAGTTTGTCCCATTAAGCCCACACTAAGATGACAAATCTCCTCTGTAGCGCTTCCTGAAAACTCAGCTGTCATGAATCAAAAAATCCTTGTCCCTGTTTATCTCTCACAATTCAACAGAGATGTGCGGTGCTGTGGCTCTAGCTACTCGTGTCATTCCTCCATGGAACATTACCTGTCAAGCACCAGTGGCCCCAATGGTGTGTGTGTGTGTGTGTCAATGAGACAATACACACCTTGGTCCTAAACCCAACCCCCCACCCGAAACTAGCATTGTTTCGGGAAAGTAGCATTGATCCCCATGAGGCTACTTTTTTCTGGAAAATGGTTCACATGATGTAGCAAAAATGTGCCCCTCCCCCTCCCACACACACACAGTTATTATTGAGTTTAAAGGTGGTCACCCCCCCCCCACCCAATTT
>NW_013952574.1:212391-214715 GCF_001266775.1 Austrofundulus limnaeus | reverse complement strand
GCACAAGACTGTTGGTTCCTTTTCAAAGTGGGGTCACAAACGCCTTTAACCAGACTCTTCAGTGACTTGAAACAAAGGATCTATATTCTTCATTGTCGTGGCAAATGCAGAAACACGTTGGAAATAATGCCAAGAAAAGTCTGCGTATGTGATAATCAAATATGATTTAATTGTGAGCAACGAACTCACAGAACTGAATCAGGAAGGTTCTGTCTGCTTGCCGCTGGGGCGTCAGCAGAGTACAGCCAGTAATATACAACATGCCAAAACCCATGTGTCAGTTTACAACCAATCATAGATCACCAAATGTACTGTTCAGCCAATCACAAAGCTCACACCCAGTCCATCATGGATTCCCGTTGTCCAGACAACGAGAGCGTAACGAGCTATCAGAAAGATACAAGATGAACAGTGTCAAGGGGAAAACAGATATTAATAATTAGTCCATGACAATCCCTCCTCTTGAGTAAACAATACTCAAAACAAACCAAATGGAATAATTATGAAATATCTAAACACCAATACATCACTCAACAAAGACAATGGAGAAATATGGGAAAAATAGTGCAATGGATGACTGGCATAAGTTGATTTGTGCAAGGAAAAGAAAAATAAAAAAACAAATGTGTAACAAAAAATAACAAACAAAAGCTAAACCTAAGGTCTAAATAAATTAAACTAAAGGTAATAACTCCACCCTCCTCTTGTCACACCTAAGCTAAACCCTAAAATAAGCCTAGATCTAGTCCCTCTGTGAAAGACATAGACGCCGTTTGGACAGCACTTCTCCAGCTCCCCGGACCTCAACAGGTGAAACCCAGACGGGCTAATACTCCCTCAAATACGTCTTCGTGGGTACCAGGCTCGAGGTAATGGAATACCCCCACCCGGGATACCACAACTGCAGAAAGGAACAAATTATCAAAAAATGGCTGGCGATGGAAGAATCTCACAGAGACTCAGCAGACAGTCATCCTAAACTTCACCAGGGAGCTGCACAGGAGGACAAAACTCTAGAAAAACATAAAAGAAATTAACAGAACAAAACATAAACATAAAAAATAAACCCCAAACCATCTAGAGAAGATTAAATGTTCAATAAGTATGTACTCTTATATTTTATTCCCAGGAGGGGGAGCCAAATATCAACCCAGGCTTTGTGAGGAGTAATAAACATGAAATCTCAGAAATTGCACAGACATAAATGCATTGCAATTAAACTGGTGGGACTTTTAAAAATTCACAATAATAAGCCAGTCAGAAATGCACAAATTAGTCCAGTATAGCAGATGGGACAAATCAAAGTTTCATGGAGGCGGAAAGAATGCAAAACAGTGTGGCAAGTGTAAAACTGTACTGTTCTCATTATGTCAAATAAGGCAGGGTGTGTGTGATCAGAAAACACACTAGAACAGAAAGGCCAAAGTTGTAGCGGTTCAGAACCCTCACCCAGAAAGATAGCAGCTGCGAATCACGGCCTGCTCAAGGTGAATGTGATGATGCTGGAAACGAATGGTCATCCCTCGAAAGGACCCCCAGGAAACGCCAGGTGGAAATGGCTAGCAGGAAGTGGCGCGCAGCTCCCAGTCGGTCCAGATGGAAATGGAGCATCAACCCCCATGAGAAACAGCATCGTCCCTGTGGAAAAAAAACTCACAAAACACAGAGAGAAAGAAGAAAAATTAGAAATAATTCAAAAACACTCTTGCAGACAGACAAACGTGCGTGAAATTGATAATGATTAATTAATCATATAATTTTAGTTTAAGAAACAACAAAACTCAAATACATCAGTTCTCCATCTTATCCTCATTTATAAATAACTGACACGACTTGGAGGCAGGGTGAACCCAATTGCAGGCAGGCAAGAAAGTTTAACAAAAAATTTATTAAATAAATGGCCAGCTTGTAGGCAAAAACAGAAAACTAACCAAAATGCAGGAACAAGAAAGCCAGGGCAGAACAAGAATCCAACTGGAACATACAAACAATGATCCGACAACAGACTGAGACAGGACAGGTGTTAAATACACTGACAATAATTACTAAACAGAAAACACCTGAGGAGAAACATGAGGGTGACTAATCAGACAAATAAGGGGCAGTTGGGCAGACATGAGGAGGAAAACAGGAACATGACAGAAACTAAAAATAAAAACACTTAACACAGACAAAAATTATAACAGAGCCCCCCCCCCCCAATAAGGGATGGCTCCTGACGTCCCACAAGAGTTCAGGGGGCGGCCATGAACCTCCCTGCAGCAGAGAGAGGAGGCGGGAGCAGACATGGAGCAGAGGGAGGAGGCGGGAGCAGACATGGAGCA
>NW_013952574.1:204841-209680 GCF_001266775.1 Austrofundulus limnaeus | reverse complement strand
GGGGGGGCTGGCCGTCTGACTCAATCTGCTTCCACCCCTCTCCACCAGAAACCCGGCCCGATGTAGTCAAAGTCTGTGGTCATCACTTCGTCTGCAGTTGAACTTGGATTCCAGAAACCGTCTCAGCAATCACAGGTGTGCACATCATGATGCCGTGGCAGCCCACCCAGGGAGCTTAGCTCCACCCCCCTGTCTCTCTTCTTCCCAACAGTCTGGTGATGGTCACTCAAGCTGACCGATGGAACAGCTTGTCAGAAATAGCAAAAACAACTAATTCAACGTCAAGCTTTCACATGAAGAATGGGCGATGAAAAGTGGCAACCAGCTACTGGCTTTGAGACTCAGACTTTGAAGCTTTGTTTCAACTTTCACACAGTCTCTTCTGCAGCTGGACAGATAAAACAGCCACCCAGATCTTGAAGTCCCTTTTTGCTGCTGTTCATGTTGAAAGAAATGTTGCAGGGTGGGGGGTGGGTAGTAGGTTGGATCAGTGTTAGGCAAAACATGGCACACGTGGCCCACCTTATCACGTCGTCATGGTGCTGGGTGAAAGGGTGGACACTTGCCAGATGTTGTAGTGGACAGGGTGCGGCCACCTTCAAGCTGCTTGCTGGTGAAGATCAGCTTCTGCTGGTCAGGATGGGAGGCCTTCATTGTTCTGGATCTTGGCCTTGACATCTCAGTGCTGGCCTCAGCAACGCTGTCCATTCTCCAAAATGTCCATCGTCAGTCCAGATCTCGGGTCTCAGGTAGCCGGAGTGGACGCAGAAAGAGCAGAGGGACCATCAGGAAAAACTCCCACATCACATAAAAACAGCACACACACAAAACAACAACAACAACAAAAAATGTAACAGGTCTATTTAATTCAAACAGCTTCTTAATAAAATGTAGGCATTTGATTTTTTAATGCCCTTTAAATGCTGCTCCATCATTAAAAGAAACCTCCGATAAATAATAAAATAAACAATTAAAATAAAGAAAGAAGGAGAAAAAAATAATCACCTTGTTTGTCCTCCACTTCCTCCAAGAAGTTAGAAATACTTCATTTATATATTTAAATGGCATGTAAACCAATCTTCAAGTTAGAATGCTTCATTATATGTTTCCCTTTTAACTCTGCATCTCATTTTAAAAGGTAAAACAAAACAAAACAAAAAACCTCTCCCTCGCCTGAGGGAAATGATCAAATCACCATTTTGAATTAAAAGCACTGACTGAATCATTTGAAACAGGAAATTTTGAAACAGAAAACAAACAAAGGAACAAAAACAGTTCAGCAAATAACATTTTTTCCCAAAAGTTTCATTAAATAAAAGTATCACTCTTTGTCTTCAAATAAAATAATTTTCACACTTCACCCTGAGTCAGTTAGTAAGCGCATCCATTTTCATGCATGTCAGGGGTTTTATGGAGAAGAAAACAAACAAACGGGTGGTCTGCTGCCCGCGCGCACCGTCCCCTTCAAAACACGGCCTACGGCGGGGGGGGGGGGGGGGGGGGGGGGGGGGGATGACCGGAGACATGGCCAAAAACCCCCACCCAGCCGCCCCTGCCAGGGGGAGGCGCTGCGCGGCCGAACACAGCAGAGCCCAAAATGCGCTCCATTAAACATTAATGATTAATAAAAATGATTCACAGACAGACAAACTTTTATCATAGTTCTTGATTTAACCTTTGAATCACGTTGGTTCCCGGGAAAACCAAACTTATAAGACTCATCACACCCGCAGACACATGTTCCCGGCTGCCAGCGCCATCTTTGTTTTGTCGTGGCCTGTATTCAAATGAAAAACTTCTCTGGTCCCATTCTGCGGCTGAAACTCGGGCACCTTTGCCCTACTTAATCGACATTCTAAAAGGAGATGTCCGGACCGCGGTCACGGTTAATGACTCCTAGCCTACATAATGTTTCCTCAAATGAGAAACAAGACGCAGCAGTTAAACATATATTAACCTGCCTGAAAACTCACCATAGATAACCTGCGCAGGGCTGTCATCCAGGCTACATAAAAAAAACAGAAAACCTGAGCTCCCTGCCTTTAAACTCGGTGTGGAATGAAGCGTTCCCACACCTACCTCAGCCAGCGTCATTACAGCCCCCAGAAAGACCAGATCAGCATCTAAAATTTATAATTTCAATGTCTGCGGGCTGAAATATTAGCCGCAGCTGTTTAGCATAATGTGCTAATGAAAACGTTAGCTCACCCGTGTTTCCGTCGACAGTTCAGGTTCTTTTACCTCCAGTCTCGGAACGCCACTCACAGCGGTCGACCGTATACCAGACCCACAGAAACCCGGAGCAGACAAAAAAACAGGTCACCTTCCGCCGCCGCCATGTTCCGTGGAAACATCCCAGACAGACAGCCGGCCGCAGCGAGCGCTCTCCGTTCCTCGAAGCTTCCATAATTGACAACACCAATAAACTGTCGTGGCAAATGCAGAAACACGTTGGAAATAATGCCAAGAAAAGTCTGCGTATGTGATCATCAAATATGATTTAATTGTGAGCAACGAACACACAGAACTGAATCAGGAAGGTTCTGTCTGCTTGCCGCTGGGGCGTCAGCAGAATACAGCCAGTAATACATAACATGCCAAAACCCATGTGTCAGTTTACAACCAATCATAGATAGCCAAATGTACTGTTCAGCCAATCACAAAGCTCACACCCAGTCCATCATGGATTCCCGTTGTCCAGACAACGAGAGCGTAACGAGCTATCAGAAAGATACAAGATGAACAGTGTCAAGGGGAAAACAGATATAAATAATTAGTCCATGACATTCATTAAATGTGAAAAAAAAAGAAGGAACCAGATTGAAAGTTTTTATACAACTGTCTATTTTTATATATCTTAATCAAAGAAATGGATTTACCTTTTCTCTTACAGAAAGAACAAAACCCATTGAAGCTAACTGTGTGGGTTTTTTGATGAAATGTTTTCCTGAAGAAGATGTTCCTTTTATTTCATGATTTTAAACAGTGTGTGTTTTAGTCCATTATTTAACCTGTAGAAACCTTAGGCCTTGAATTTTTAATTAAATGTGACATTCTTATTTAAGTGAGGTAAGCAGATGTCTCACCCTTTAATTAGATGCAAGATAATTAAACTAAAACACTCCCTTTTTCTTTGTCCTGAAGTGAAGTTTTCCCTCCAAAACATTTGATTTGTTAAAAACTTTTCCTGTATAAGGTGTAATATTTTCATTGGCCAACTTAAAACCTTGACTCCGCCCATAACAGAGGTTTTAAAAGTTAGTGCAGTTCCCAAGATCGACAATTTTTTGAGTTCTGTGAATGAATGGATGAGAGAAGGAGGTCTTTTCAACATCGGAGGCCAGAAACAGCTTTCAAGAGCTTGGCAGAGACCCTTCCTGCCAGCCCCTCCCCACGGCTGGTGGGATTGGGGTCATTCCACATCTCCCGCTGATTGATCGAATAGCTATCATTTCATATCGGCTCAATATCTGAGTTTGATTGTATAGAAGTAAAATAAGCTAATGGTAATTCATGCATCGTTTTAGTTATTTTTTCTCTACATAGTTGAAATCAAATTAAGAAGTCATGCAGCCACCTGAAAGCACCGGACCCCACTGTCATCAGCTCATTACCCACCTTTCTGACTGAAGGACCAGCAGCTGAACAGACATCCTGAGTGTCTGACCGGCCACCACACTGAAGCAGTTTTTGGGGAACGTCACCTAAAGATCCTTTGGTCAGCAGACGCATACTCCTGGTACCGCCATCAGCAGAACAAAAGGGTAAAAGCATTTGTCCTGATGACACACAGGTGCTCAGACTAATATGATTTTTATCTTTGTATGAGATTTGGTAAACTAAACACTTTTTCTCCCTAATTAACTAGGATTCCTTAGTTAAATCCACAGCCAAAAGCAACTTCACCTCACTCTAAACTTCAAACTCACCTCTCAGTGTTTGTTTTACGTTTATTTGTTTGTTTGTTTCTTGTTTGTTTGTTTGTTTGTTTATTCTGTAGGGGAGGGACTTATGTTAAATAAGCCTCCTTACATACTTCTCATAATCTAGTTATGAGAGAAGTTTTACCAAGGTATTTTCTCATTACTTTAATATTTTGACTGTGCAAAGTGAAAAGTGACACAATAAGTGAACGAGTTCAAGTTGATTCATAAAAGATTATGCAATCATTTATTTACACAAATTGAACAGATCATAAGTACACCTGATTGTGGATTCCTATAACAAGCGTCAGAGTTAAAATGAGGTAAAACTCGCGTTCGAATTTTAATTCACATCAAACCCAGATTACTTATATAGAACAGTAAAACGTCAGTTCTGATGTTAACCAAACAATTTTACTGGCACTTTTAACTTAAGACAGGCAAATAAGGATAAGAAAAGGGATGAAATTAAGGTTAGTGTTTCTGCTTTTATTTTGGTAAGGTGTATGGTACAACGGGATCAGCACGTCCTCTCTGCGCTCAGAACTTCACATGACACGTCACCCCGGAACACGACAGCGTTTACCTGTTGATGGCTTCTTGGCCACACTCCGCGCAAATACACTGCCTCACCTCAGACCAGCTAGGGAACGTCCGTTCGGCCCGCTCGCTGTTAGTCGGCGAGAAGGTGTTTATTTTAGGCAACTTCGTCTGCTTCGAACTTCGCCAGAAAGATTCAAGCTGGAGTTTCCGGTTGTCCTTCAAAATAAAAGTTCTCCCCTCGGGAGTTAAAAACACTTAAGAGACATGAGTCTCAGGGTGGACAGGCGGCGGCTTGCCTCTGTCCGGCCGTCAAATCTGCCCTATTTGGCTCATGGGCCAGACCTGCGGCCGAACTGGTTCCTCCCAAGAGAGA
>NW_013952574.1:197826-199189 GCF_001266775.1 Austrofundulus limnaeus | reverse complement strand
GTTTGGGACCACGAGGATTGGATGGACCAGTTCTCGTACGTTCCAGATCCGTTTCAGGTTGATGACTCCTGTTGCAGTCAGAACCTGTTTGCTGTTAGGGTCTGTTGGGAAGCGAAAAKATTTTTTCACCAGTTGTAGGCCTAAGTGTTTTTCAGCTAAGGTTTCATAGAAGACCTGGCTGATTACAGATTTATCCATCCAGAGGGATAGAACAGCATCATCTGTGTGAGATCCTTGGATCTGTAGGCCTTTCACTACCTGTGGTAGGTAGTGTTCTGTGTTTGCTGACTGTTTTCAGCTCACAGAGGAAAGTGTCAATGTGTGTCAGAGTTGGGTCCGACTCAGACGCACTTGAGGTCTCACTCACCTGGTCTCTGTTCTCAGGTGAGGGGTCAGTAGTGCCCTCTGCAGTGTCCACTGCTAGGCACTCTGTGTCCCACTCAGGTGGGAGGGTTAATGGTGCTGGTTCTCTGGATCTAGTCCAGAGTGTTCTATCCACCCAATCTGCCAGTGCGCTGACTCTGTATAAGAGGTCTTGGCCAGCTAGGAATGGGATAGAGTCCAGTGGTGACACATACACTGGGTGTATGAATGTAATCCAGCTGAGCTGTATCTGTATCAATGATACAGTGGATATAATGGAGTTGTTCTCTGCAAAAGCTTTTATCTCCACCGAGCATTGCTTTTGGATGAGAATTTTGTTAGCATTTTTAGCAGCTGCATGCAGCTCCTCAAACAGTTTTCTTGACATGATTGTTATGTCCAACCCGGAGTCTAGGAGGGCTTCCACTGTGACTGCGTTCTCCAGTCTCAGTGTAAGATAAAACTTCTTTGCGCACCCTTTTGTGTTAAGGTCACAAAGAAAGTGTGCGACCTCAGGCTGCCTCCGCATTCTTTTGTTATGCTGGACAGTTTGTGTGTTCTCTCGGTCCGTTCGGACCGTCAATACAGTGTTGGTCGTGTTTGGGTCCCCCCCCCTTTGTTTAAGGATGTGATTTCAGTGTCTGTGTTACACATGGAGTCAGTCCTTACCAAGTCGATACATTTTACATGGGTTTTTTTATCGTCGTCATCGTTGTTGTCTTTCTTTTTGAAATCATCAAACTCGCGACGCAATCTTTCAAACTCCGCACTATAATATTTGAGATCTTTAGTGTAGTCAACCTTTGTTGACTTTTTGCCCTGTTCAGCACGTTCTGAACGTGGTGAAGGAGGGTTAGATCCTTTGCGTGGTGGTCTGTTTTGAGGCCAACCATGATTGTTGGGATAGCCTTGGTAACCGTTGGTTTGTGTTGTGGAATACTTATTTTCTGTATCACCTTGACACTGTCCATTGTTCATATCTCATGATATCGTCTGAACG
>NW_013952574.1:188758-194016 GCF_001266775.1 Austrofundulus limnaeus | reverse complement strand
ACACACACACACACACACACACACACAGAGTTAATCCCACACCAGCATCGCAGCACACATTCTTTTTGTCATCATTTTTGTTTCCTTTAATGTTTTCAACTTCATCTGCATTCATTAATTGGAAACTAATCTGAAACTGGATCTTTAAAAAAATATGCCATTTATCAGGTTTGTCTCTCTTTTGATGTGGTTTCTTCTAAAATTTGCTTTAATCACTCAAAAGGTAAAAATGCATGAGGAGAGCAGAAGAAATTAAAAACCTAGCATCACTTTTCAGGCCAGAGATTTAGACTGAGATCATCTTATGTAGAGAAATAACATAACCTTATCTCTCAACCTCACAGCCCAGTGAGATACTGGCTTTAACTAATGCTGTGTTTAAACCGAACGCGATTTGAGCATCAGGGGCATCTGGTTTACATGCAAAGTCTATGGCGGACGTATGTCAATGGTATCAGGAAGTCCTGCGCTTTGAGTGTTCGACGCACATTCAAAGCATCAGACGCTGAAGATAGAAAATCTGAAATTTTGCAGCTTGACGCAGAGCGCCAACCAACCAGAGAGACTCTGTTCTGTGACATAGTGGCACGTTTTTTTGACAGGATGGTCTCCTGAATGATGTCAACTAACCTGAGACAGATGGACAGGAGCTCTTCAGCTGAAGTTGAGTGCCTGTAGTCGGTGTCCTGGCAGGAGATATGGGCACCAATGCGGGTCAGCAGCTTGTCAAACCAAGCTCGGGACATAAATAGTTCTGAAAGTGAGCCTCGTCAGCTTGCAGCTCCTGGAGTGGTGAAACTCACCAAACTCAGAACTCCCCTGAATTATCTGGTGAAATAATTATGAATTAATTATCTGGCGAGTGTGACATGCTCTTGCTCTCAGTAAATAAAGCAAAGGCACTTTCTTTATTTCATCTGCCATTAAACAGAGACCAGCAGAGGACAACAGCCAAGAGGCTCCTCCCAACGCGTGTCTTTCCACACTTTGCTTGACGCACGTTTAGAGTGATTTAAGCATCTGAACTCAAAGTGCACAAGCATCCAACTTCAGGCAGTGGATGCATTTTTGATGCTCAAAAAATTGTTCAGTCTAAATGCAGCATTAGATCTATAATGTTTAAGGGTCTGGATCAATTCAAACCTCGCTCGTCTTAAACACTTCTGGGATGCAACAACAAATGTGTGGACTGCAGCTCAGATTCAGAGTATCATTAAAAATACTGACAGGCTCTGAGATGTCCTCGTTAGATGAAACATGATTGTCCTGCACAGTGCACATCTGGTCACAGGTCAATGTTAGGTCATGCTCTGGAAGTGATACAGCCTTCCAGTTATAATAAAACTGTTGACTTCTTATGTCTCACTGATACGCTTTTTTCAATTGAACACTCTGATAATCTGAGGTGAGAGATTCCACCACTTTTTCTTGTACCACTCTGTTCATCCTGACAGGTTCTGTTGACATTATCTACACGATAGAGTAAATGCAAGGCGTGTGGAAGGTTACAGGGACAGTTGCAGGTTTTGTAGGCTTGTACAACTAGAACCACTTAAATGTCAGCATTTAAAAAACATAAACAAAATGAGTGGACTTCATGAAGAAGAAGGAACTGTTCAGCCACAGATACCTCCAGGTACTGTTTGAATAGTCCACACATGGGTCTGAGCAGACTGCACATTTTAAAGATATTACAGTCTCATGTGAAGGTTCTACCAAACTGGTGGTCAGTGCTCTTTTCTTTGCAGGAGTTATTTGGATATATATTCACACACACATTCACCACACATTTGGTACCTGCCTTCCTGACACATCCCGGGCTCAGACCTGCAGCCTCAGGAATTTGAGTTCTCTGTACTCACCTCTAAACTATCACACCACCCAAGAAAACGTCTTATTAGTGTCCTCCAAAATGAAGTGTTTCCAGCCCTGAATCTTCTGCTTCCTCTATGTACTATGCCTGTTTGGTGAGGGGTCTCATTTGGTCTTGTCTGTTTCTAGCAGCTTCACAACCTATTCTAGTTTCAGTTGTTGTATTTATTTTTGTTTATTCTCCAAAAAACACAAAGCAAAAGTAAAAGATGTGAAAAAAGATATAGAGAGTGCAGAGCAGGTAGGACAGAATAATGAGAGAGRGGGGGAAGTTATACACTCCACTAATTAGCCAGGGTCTTCTCAAGTTCAAGGACAGTTTAATTTTAGCTGATAAAGATGAGAGGAAGAGAGYTGGTTGAGGATTCCTAAATCTTAATTATCCCTCTGGTCTTTGGCTATCAGTGCCCAGGAGATTGTGAGGCCCTCTATCAGGGCAGCTGGGGGTAAGGGGGGGCGAGAAGACAAGTCAGAAGGTTTCTGTGGAAACCCCTAGAAGTTGTATTCAGGGCAAGTTCAGTGGGAATGATCCCTTAGCTTCCAGGAGTCTACGTTTTTCCTTTCAATTACTTCATCGCTCGCACAAAGATCCTCAGCTCTGGAGAATCCTGGYTAACAGCGGGATTAAACATGCCTGCATGTCTTCATTCATAAATGTATAGATGTCAAAACAATTTTCTTTAGATGGAAATTTAAATGTAACCTTTTAAAGTTTTTGCTCTGTCTCTGCATGTGCTCATGTGTTTGTCTCTTAGCAAAATCTCTCACAAACCACTGGATCAATTGAGATGTAATCACTGGATCTTTGACTCTATACAATACAAATTCAATCTTAACCAAACAAAAATGGCATAAATCAGTTAATTTTACAGATACTGAACTAAAATTATTTGTTAGTAGCTGGTAATTGCCCCAAGATCTACACAACACATTGTACTACTTCAACTGGTTAACATTTGGAATCAACCTACATGAATATGGCCACCACAGCTTATCAACCATAGCTTGCAAACACTGCTGTATGCACAGTGTGTAATTTGTACATGTTTTGAGCTAAACTTTGATGTGGTAGTTGAGAGTTGAGTCATTAAAGTGCTTGTGACATGCATGCAAGTACTTTATTAGAAGAACATATCTTTATAAGAAATTTGGCATAACACATTATTTTACTGATTTTGTCACATGACTGGCACATTTTTTGTCTTTGTGTTGAACTTAGGGTGATCACTGCGACAGAAAGTGGGAGTGTGGGTGCAAAATGTGAAACCAACATTTGAGTGACCAAGTTGTTGTCAAATCATTGTTGATATGGTGAAATGGTCAGAGCAATTCTGTGACAACAGATGTGATTCTGTTTTCCTGTGGATAAGAAGAAGAAGTGCATGGATTAGAGCAGTCCTTCTCTAATGTCTGTGCTGTTATTTATTGTAGCTTCTTCTAAAAACACATTTCTATTCCCTGCAGGCCTTTGGCACKGACCAAGACTTGCTTTTGTTTATTTTATGCCTGTTTTGTTTGTTTTTTTAATTGATTTTATTGATTGTATTCTTTTATTTTATGTGTTTTTTTATTTTCTGGTGTGTTTTAAAGTGCTTTATAAATAAAGTGGAAATATTAGCAGGAATGCTCTGTTTTCATGCAGGCATTCCTCTTCATTGTCACACGAGCAGTCRGAGCAGATTTCTTTGGTTTTTAGTAGACATTTCACTGTGAAACCCAGTGTAGCAATTCAAGCTTTAAATTCCATGAAATCCTCTGCTTATGCAGATAAGTTACACTTCCCTACTTCATGGGGGATTGTTAGGGTCTTAGTTAGCCTAGCTCATATAGGAGATGGATAAACTTTTTAACTACCTCAGCAACCTCAACCCCAGTTTTGGACAGATAAACCCCAAGTCCTCCAACTCAGCTTCTTCTATGGTAGGCATGTTGGTGGAATTCATAAGGTCRGAAAAGTATTCTTTCTCCCAACAACATTACTAGTTGAGGTTAATAGCACCCCGCTTCCACTATACACATGGTTGGTAAAGTGCTGCTTTCTCCACCTCAGCCACCAGATGGTTTACCAAAATCTCCTCTAAGCCAATGAAGGGCCTTTACCTCAACAAAGCCTCACCAAACTCCTCCCACATTTAAGCTTTTACTGCAGCAACAGCCAGGACTGTGGTCCACTTGGCCTGCCGATACTCCACAGCTCACAGCTCAGCTCAGTCCCACCAGCAACCAAGGCTTGGTAGGACTCCATCTTCTGCTAAAGATTCGAAGCATGCTGGGTATTTTAAGCTGCTGTTTGGTGTGTAGATTGTCTGTGGACTAAGCTATGCCCCTGGGCTGCAGTGATGTGTTGATAAAAGTTTAAAAGTAATCTTCTAAATTATATGAGAAATACAGTGCGGGCATTTGTAAGTAGAGCTTTAAGAATACAACTCCTAACACAGTTCACCATACAGACGTGTCATGTATGCCTGTATGCCTTTGATGCTGGATAGTTCCAGTGTGGTGTTATCAAATATGAACACATTTAGATAATTCTATTACTACCTGTCAGTGACGTTCAGTAAACAATTGAAATCTTATTCCATATGTGAGGGGCATCTAAATGAGGCAAATGTGTCCCATRAGAATTGCATTCAATGACTTCCAGCAAAGCTGAAATGTAGAACACAACAGCATGTGTTAAAGCCAGAGTGTTCAAGCACTGAAGAGGAATYCATCAGCATTATTAAAGTATGCATTAAATATAGGTTTACAGGCTGGATTTTAATTTGAAGCTTTGAGACATATGATGTTGGAAAATATGAAAGTCAAGATTACCCCCCTTCAACACAGTGTATTGTGTGATGTATAAAGAGTTTGTTGCAAACCCTCCTCACCCCCCAAGGCACCTGTAGACAATGAGGATGAAATCTACACCAGTCAAATGAAAAMATAAACTTCAGTTCTTTCTCTTGTATTCAGGTAAAGCATACAATAATGTAATGTTTTTACTTGGTAACTAAATTAGAGACATACAGTATTCCTTGAAGGGAAGCATATTGCAAYTACTCTTTCATGCCAGAATTTTAGATTAACTTACAGTGAGAAATGCCCTTAAACCTAAAAACCCAAACCACTTTTTCACTTTTTTTTAAACCACATGCAATCCGACAAACTCCAAACGATTCCCGAAAGCATTGACGCTGCGCTTTTCAGTGATGTTACAGTCATTATGATAATCCCAGYCATGTCTACACAGCAGACCCCAATGTAAAGAAACAGTTATTAAAATAGTTGACACTTTTTACTCTGAGGTGACAGCAAATTTTAACTTCATTGAAACAAAAAACAACACCTCTGGACCATTGATCTATATTACTGGATTGGACATCCATTATATATATATACTG
>NW_013952574.1:186196-188748 GCF_001266775.1 Austrofundulus limnaeus | reverse complement strand
AACCTATAATGAAAATCTGTAGTGTAAATTTCATAAACATGTGTACATATTTTGCAAACAAAAAACAAAAAAACAATTATATCCATGTTTTTACATTAATTTGTGTGAAATTTCCCAGGCATTTTTTTTACAACAATTTACAAAATGTGTAAATGTGTAACTCCACCACAGTCATGTTACGACAACTCATTTTGGCACACAGACTAACAACACTACTACAAACACTGCTCACACACTCACACACACGTCTGGTCTAAAAACTACTAGCTAAATATAAAATGTCGAAATCAATCCGTTCCCTTTCACGACTCTAAACTCTGCAGCCTGGCCAGAACCTCTCTCTCCACAAGCCTACCAACAAACGTTTTTCATTAGTTGTTTTGGAAAAGTGGTATGTTTGAGGAAATGGGAAAAATAGGTTTCATGGTACATTCAAGCACTTCCTGGTCGCAAAACGTTCTCTGAATGCACACCGAATGTGTAAAAATGCGCACAACATTATGACAAAAATTATTCATCATTAAATCTGGTTTTATTTTGAAGTAAATAAAAGATATATTTATAAAAACATTATTTTATAAAGATAGAAGTCTGTGCTGTCCAACCCAGTTCAAATGAACACTCAGTACACTAACATCTTTTATTCAGTAGCCCTTTAAATGTGTCACGTCTTTGCACGCTCTGGAGCGGGCGTCAACCTTAGAGGGTTAATTCCACCATCCCAACATGGTGTTCATGCATGCGCTTCAGAAACATAAAGAAAWACTACAATAACCAGATGCACAATGTTATGACAGTAGAAGACAGGAAGCCTGAAGGCTACGACGCACGCTGGCCTTCCCCGCACCAACGCACCTGACTTTGGTCAGACGCTCCAGTCTTTCCCTACCAAGCCCTGGGAGTGGCCGCACTGCACGCAGCCGGATAGGTTGAGGARGAAGGACCCCGTGCTGTGCGACCATCCGAGGGGAGAGTGACAGACTGGTGCCAGTTGGGCATAATCGTATCGTGTGTAATGAATCGTCAGAAAAACATTAATTGATTATTTTTTGGCACTTGACGATTAATCTATTAATGCCAACAGGGCTCGATGCTCCTCTTCACTTCAAATATGACAAACATTTAAAGAAAAAATCCTGCAATTTATCTATCAACWCAATTAAAAATATGATGAAAATTTGCCTGAAGTCTATAATTTTGACACAATTTGGAACAGATTTTTCCGAAAAGCAAATCTTTCCCACTAAATTGGTCATGTGACTTGGACATAAGGGTATCCAGGGACTCCAGGGGATTAATCATCAAATTAATCGTTATCGGCTAAATACCACAATTAATCGTGATTCTTTTTTTTGCCAATATTGCCCAATCCTTGTGCCCAGAGATGCAAACACGCTTCCCCAGGCTGGAGTGGTGGGATATGGCGCTAGATTTGTGCCATTGGCTCGAGCGTGCAGTAACACTAATTTGAGAGCAGATATCAAAATGAACAAACAATAATTTGAACCGTGTATGTTCAAGTCACATGCATGCTCATGCGGCTTCCTCCCTGTAACCCACTTCCTGCTTGTACTCGACAGACTCCCTCCCTCCCTTCCTCCCTCCCTCCTCTCAACTTCCCCTCTGCTCGCGCGGCTCCTTCCCTCCCTCCTCTCAAGCCTGGTTTATGGTTGACGCGCTGCACCCAGCGTGAGGGGGCGCACACCAAAAGTGACGCAATTGCGCCATCCCCGCCCCCACGCATTGACCTTGCGCGGTGTCCCAGCGCGTGGTCGTGCACATCCGAAAGTTTGAAACTCCGCAAAGGCTGCACATGCTGCGCAACATTCAAACAGCATGTTTGTTCATCATGCTTTTGCCATCCTATTTACATCATTTCACAAGTTATAAAGTATACTTCCATGTGTCCTTTTGGAGAAACCAACAACGTAAGCGCCAAGTATAAACACCTCCGCCATTGGAGAGGGTGCGCATGCTCACGCCGCGACTACCCAAAGCGCGACTATAACCGAGCCTTCAACTTTCCCCTCTGCTCGCACGGCTCCCTCCCTCCTCTCACCTTCCCCTCTGCTCGATCGCAGCTCTGTCTCTGCGCTCTCAACCCAAGTTGTATGTAAATGAACCACATCACCAGCCAATCACAGACAGGGTTTTTTTTCACCCAATCAAAGCACCTATTGCAAATCTACTGAACCAAGAGGCTGAAGTGACAAAATCTTAGATGCAGGCCCATTAAATCAGCAAACGATGATAATAATAAGATATATTTTATATATTTTGTAGCCCAGAATATTTAGTTAAGCATACAAATATGCTTACTGACATTGTGTATTTTAGGCAATGCCTCTGTAATCCAGGAAGAGAAAAACACAAGTTTAATATAGTTATATTATCTTTTGCCAAAAGATAATATATTTAAATTTTGTAGCCCAACAATATTTAGTTAAGCATAAAAATAGGGTCGCTGTCAGTGTGTATTTTGGAAAATATATTTTTAAATACATTAGGATTTATTACTTGTTGGTTTTGATATTATTTGTAGATATTCAAAT
>NW_013952574.1:183513-185096 GCF_001266775.1 Austrofundulus limnaeus | reverse complement strand
ATTTATTATTTTATTTCCTATTTTATGAACAAAAATACTTTTTATACACTTGGGTCACCCAAGTGTGATTTAAAATTAAATGTCTTAATATTATAATAAAAATTGTTTCAAGTAATTGTTTTAGCAGTGAATTGGGCCAAACAGTTATTTATTTAATATTTGCAACATGTTTGTCATTTTATCACACATACAGACACATTCTGATAACAGATAACAGCCACTGAACTGAACTTCATCTGTGGTTCAACAACTGTGAACTGGTAAAATTTGACCAAATAAAATAAAACACAATTGAACACATCACTAGAACACAAACTGCCATCTCAATTTTTACTTGCCTCACAAATGARCACTAAGTGTTTGTYCTCCTTGCACACAGGCCTGGTGCACTGGGAACATATCCCAGGCATCTTTTGGTGAAACAACTCTGGGTCCAGGTGTAGGTCCTGGGCTGTTCCTCAGAATATTGTGGCTTGTTTTGCCGTTAGTGGAGAAATTTTCATTCCAGTAAGATCCATTTTTACTGAATCTGTTGGACTTCAGTGAGTTTCCTCTTTAGAYGCTCACCAGATGAGTCTTCTGCATCATCAGAGGAGTCTTCTGCATATAATAGAGTTGAATTCCCAGACACACCCACAACTTTAGCTTGACAATAGTCTGTGTCATCATCATCAGAGGTTTCTGACTCTGAAACAGGACAAATTTCTTCCTCATCTTACACATCTTCTTCCTGCAGCATTGCTACAGCCCATCAGTAAAACAAGCATCCATCCTGGGTTTATCTGGATAAAGAAAGTCAAAAGGACAAAAAAAAAAACCATTCAGGTGCACACCAAAATACATAAAAATACATTGCTACATTTTGCTGACTTTGCTAAGTAGCTTTGCTAACTACTTTACTTAGTAGCATAGCAATCCACTTAGCTATATAGTTGTCTAAGCCAACAACAATATAATTATCTAACTAAACTATAATATGTCAACAGCTAGCTAGCTAACAGTAATTACTTTCTTACAAATAATTTACTGACTCTCAATGTAACCTAAAAATAATCAAATTATTTCTAAGGTAATGTTAGAACAAGTGTAAAACAATACTTAATATATTAGATGGGCAAAGGTGCTGTGCTGAGTTGTGAAATATCTGACACAAGAACAATTCACAGTTACAGTACCACCAAAGGCTGTAGTAAATGCATGCGGGTCGTTTCTGACCCATGTGTGTAAACATGATGTTTCTACATCATGTTACAAAAAAAAAAATTTCAAAAGCTGCGCTTAAGAAAGAAAAAAATGATTTGTGCTAAACAAAAACAAGCTATTTACTACATGTTTGGAAAAGTAAAAGATAAAATTAATCTATTTCAAAAGTATATCAAAGAAACACTCAACCATATTTGAAATAAACATGGAAAATGAATACGGGCCGTTTTTGACCCATGTTGTGCGTTAGAAGGGTAGTGATACAAAAACAGTTTTTATTCAAAAAGTAAAAAATAAAATTATGATGTATGATGATGAAAAGTTAATTGAATAATACTAGAATACTGAAAGATGAATTTAATTTATTGCAAAGATATAGA
>NW_013952574.1:181006-182540 GCF_001266775.1 Austrofundulus limnaeus | reverse complement strand
GTTTTGTTGTATGTAATGTTTTGTTTTGTTTTTAAAAATGAAATGAATAAATACTATACACTAAAAAAACAGTCTGTGACAGGGTCACAGATCATTTTCTTGAAAAGGAACGGAGGGTAGAATTTATAAAGCGACACATTTTATCATGTAGGCTGAAATTGAGCTTCCTCTTCTTGAAAGTCCAGCATCTGTCACTGATATTATTATCTTTTGCTGATTTAATGGGCCTGCATCTAAGATTTTGTGACTTCAGCTTTTTGGTTTAGTAGATTTGCAATAAGTGATTGGATGGGGGGAAAAAAGCCTGTCTGTGATTGGCTGGTGATGTGGTTCATTTACATACAACTTGGGTTGAGACAGAGCTGCGAGCGGTGTTGCCAGGTCCGCCTATTATAAGCGACTTTGGGCTTCTTTTTTTCTAAYGTCACTAGTAAATTTTGTGAGTCACATGTTACGMTTTTTTGGGCTTATTTTTGAAGGTGAGTTGCTTATTTTGGGCTTGGCTTTCTTTCTGAARGAAATGCTTAACTGCTCCCCACAGTCAAGCAGAACAGAAAGAGTAGTTAGTTTGTCCCTCCCATTCCTCCATTATCTGGTCATCGCTCCCACCAGAGTTGAGTCGGCACACCTCAAACACACACTCCAGAGCCCAGAGTGACAGGAAAACAAGCAGGGGTGAGCCAGTTATGGTCCGGCAGTACTGCGAGAAGGGGAGAGCGTCTGTCTGCTGAAAAGCCGTCATTCAGAACCAGTCACTGCTGAACTTGTTGTCAGAATAGATCTGTTAGCAATAGACTGTCTAAKARYWSWRAATCTGTTTATAGTTTTTCCCCATTCCATCAGACAGTTCCTCTGAACTGTCTGAGCTGAGCTGAGTCTCTGCTCTTCTCTCCCCACGGTCCGGAGCATGAAGCAGCCAGCCTTCAAAACCTGCACCACTACGTTTAATGTCTGCTTGTTACAAAATTTCCCAATTAAAAGCAAAGASAGAGTATTTAGTTGTGTTGAATGTTATTTTATTCAATAACAGAACGCAACTTCAGAACCGGTTTAGAACTTGTGACAGGAGACTTGATACAGCGGACATGCGCGTTTACTTCTAAAACACAGTGGGGATTAGTGTGCTCGATTTACTGGACTGGGACATTTTGCACAGGTGGTGCACAGACATAAAAAAATAAAATAAAAACACTGCTTGCATTGGGGTACAAGTACAGTACAGTAAAATATTGATAAGTTTTAATTTGTTTGGAATTTGCTGATTAAATTGCATGAATTGAGCGAGAGAGAACAATATGCGCCAAAACCAATGACAGTTTTTGTCATAGTACCAGCAAAAACTACTGCTTCATCTCTGGATTTAAGTGACAAAAAAGAGTGAGAAAGAGTTGCAGGAAGCCAGGAAAATTTGGGGAAAAATATAATAGGGAGGAAAAAAGAACGCACAAAAAGTTTTTTTAGGAGTTTTTGTTGACTGTACTGTCATTTTGCTGCAAAATGCACTTTTCTTATGATCAGAGTTTAAAAGTATACA
>NW_013952574.1:178298-180996 GCF_001266775.1 Austrofundulus limnaeus | reverse complement strand
GAATAAAACAGCTCTCCATTTCAGGCTGGTGTTTTGGTACCATTTAATGAAGCTAAGTTCAGGACCTGTGAGGTGTTTGTTTCTCAAACTAGAAACTTTAATGTGTTTATTGTGCAGTTGTTAATCATTTCTCCTCCTGGTCTGGCCAGAGACAGTTTGTGATGTCCTTTGAAGATTTCAGACAACGGTCTGAAATCTTCAGTTTCTCTCATGGAGCAGCCTTCATTTCTCAGAACAAGAATAGACTGATGAGTTTCAGTAAAAAGTTTATTTACTTATTTAACTTTTATTTTGAGACTATAATCAAACAAAAAATGCTGATGCTCCAGATACTCAACTACCTACAGGAAGACCAGGTCTAATTCTTCTGTAACAGTACAGCAGTTTTCAGTTGTGTTAACAACAATTTTCTACTAGGGTTGGGCAAAATTATATCATCATTTCCTCATGAAAAACTAAAGGAGTCGGACAGAAAACTGTAAATGAGAACTCTATGAACAGAAAATGATGAGGTGGAAGAGATTGTCATCTTAAATTAGCATTTATTTTGTTGGATAAACTTGTAGTTAAAAAATATTTTTCCCCTAAATATAATATTTTGTAATGTTGTCAGCTAAGACCCACCCATTTATAAAAAAATATTATTTAGTTCACACAGACCACACATTTATCTTCTTTATTTATTGGGTTTTATGTTTATGATTTGATTAAATACAGAATTAATGTGTAATTCAAGAAATCCTGTAATTTAAAGACAGATAGTAAATGTTGTTGCTGTTCACATTTTCAAAGCTTGTTCCTTGTAAATAAACTTTTTTAGAGAAGAGGAAAAATAGCTCATAGGGGCTGTAGTAATTTTAGTTCACCCCGAGCCCTATTTCTTCATGAATGAATTGATTCCATTTGATTGATTGCTAGATTACTCATATGAAATGTTTATTTCAGTAAAATATGTTTACCAACCTACAGAGCCCGTGAGGGGTCAGTGGGAGGAAAAAAAAACAGCCGCTGGAAATCCGTGCGCACGAATTACCAAACTGTGAGCACGGATTACTAAACTGAGCGCACGGATTATTAAACTGTGCTCACGGTTTCTGCAATTCGTGCACATGGATTACTGACATCTGGAGGGTGGTTGTGTGAACTGTCTTTCATCAGCTCAGAAAGTGCTTAAGGAGCGTTTTTTTTTTTTTTTTTTCACTAAAGTCAAAGTTTTGCACAGGAAAATTTTGGACTTTGAGTTTGTTGTACAGTTTTTGCCCCTCTATCAGGCAGTTTTGGTACTGGGTCTCCTAAAGGCTGTTTCAGCTCTGATTGGATCATCACAGGAAGCTGCTCGGAGCCTTTCTGCCCGTGGTTACAGGCTGTTTACAGTTTCCCTGACAACGGGGAAGTTAGTCAGCTGCATTCTCAGGGTTATATCACAAAAGTACTGAATAGTTTTATGTTGAACTTTTAGGAAATGTTTATTACACTTTCAAAAACATCTATTACACCACAGAAACAGTTGAATAAGGCTTGAAACATTTCAGAGTAAGAGTGGGGCCGCAGCTCCCATCTGATTGTCATTCTGCAGATGAAACTRGCCACACGGTGACATTTCTCAACAGCAAGCCGCTCGGAGGTCCTCTCCAGCGGTTCTCAGATGTTTATTCTCTTTCACAACAAAAGCGGGGACGGGAGGGCGGAGGAGGCTAACCTCCATTTCAGGAATCATTTGCCTGGAAAATATGAAAATAAATAATAAAATAACCACGTCGGATTTTGATGAAACTTTCAGGGAAATTCTGTGGCTAAAAAGTGTGCTGATGAAAACACGACAGTGCCTTAAATTTATACATGACAACAGATCCACCGAATTTACCTTGCAGATGTGGCTTCATACTGCTGTGATCTGAGGCAAGGATTCGAGCAACTAACCCTGAAACAACAAGTTGTCCCCGCCACAGATTGGACCTCGCACTCACAATATTCACTTCCTGTTTAGCCTTTCACAATAAAACCGGATACAACATAACAGAATGTAACACACATACCATGCGTCCAACATGTCGACGCAATTTGCGCGCACTGATTGCAGAAACTGAGTGCTCAGTTTAGTAATCCGTGTTTACGGATTTCCGGCAGCTGTTTTTCTTTTTTCACCACTGACCCCCGGCGGGCTCCGTACCAACTTGTTAAACTACAACAGAATGCAAGAAATGGCTTTCACTTCATTCAAAAAAAATGTATCAAAAAATAACTTCTAAAGGACATCTGAAACAAAATTTCATATTTCATATTCCAGTTTTATTGTGAAAGGCTAAACAGGAAGTGAATACTGAGTGCGGGAACAACTTGTTGTTTTGGGGTTGTTGTGCTCAAGGGGGTAGGTTCTCGAAGGTGTTGTTCGAATCCTTGCCTCTGATCACAGCAGTAAGAAGCTGCATCTGCAATGTAAATTAGATGGATCTGTTGTCATATATAAACTTAAGGCATGTCAAGAGACCCGACCGCACCAATCACCGCCAGGATTGGAATCAGACCCGCAGAGCCCCCGCTTGACCTTCAGCAGAGAAGGGAGCGCGACAGGAAGAGAAGCCACAGAAAGGAACGAAGTTGAGGCCGGGAGGAGAAAAAGGTCAAGAGGCAAAGAGAACAGAAGTGATTATTGAAGTTAATCAATTTTAATGCTGGCAAATATATACATATATATATA
>NW_013952574.1:174477-178211 GCF_001266775.1 Austrofundulus limnaeus | reverse complement strand
GTTAAATGGAAATGGAAATGGTAATGAGAAAGCATGATTTTTAAATTAATAAAAATGAGGAATTGTTTATCAATACTGTATGTGTGAAATTATTGGAGGTATTTTTCCACACAAGAGAATACATAAGTATCATCTGATCGTATAACTGAGAAGTAAATAGATCACCTCTGCATTTGCAAGAAAATCCAGTTAACATTGCATGATGTGTGGGTTAAGAACAGTGCAGATGTAGTATCAGACCACCATCTGGTTCTGGCTTCCCTGAGAATGCTCCTGACGTGTTCTTGTAAGCACATTGGACCTAGAATGGTCTACAGAGGGAGGCAAAGTTACCAAACCAGATCCAGATAGGCTTGTCAAACATTACAAAAATCTTTCTGAAGCTGAGGTTGTGACAGGTATTGAAAATGTGTGGGGAAGAGCAAAGAAGGCATGGATTGACTTTGTGAGGACATTATAGGAAGGAAAAGTCAAGTCATAAGGACTGGATGTCTTTAGAAACACTAGAAAAAAAGACAATAGAAAAAAGCATAAAGCAGATCTGAACATGAGATCTTGAAAAGCTTCAAGTAAAGGACAAATTCTCAAAAAATGTGTTTTCAGTACAGTGCTCAAGTAAATTTACTTCGTTATATGCAGTGGGCAGTATAGCAAACACTGCTCATCACCCTGAACACACCATCTCCACAGWCAAACATGGTAATGACAGCATCATGCTTGTCTTCAGCAGGGACAAGGAGGCTGGTCAGAGTTGACGATAAGCTAGATGGAGATAAAAAAAAAAGGAAATCCTGAAAATAAAACCTGTTGAAAGCAGAAGACTTGAGACTGGGGCAAAGCATCACCTTCCAGACAGATCGYCAGTTGAATGTGTTAGATCAAAGTCATGGGTTGAAATGAACCAGTCAAAGTTCAGATCTAAATCCAACTGAGAATCTGTGGTAAGACTTATAAACTGCTCTTGTTCTTTATCCAATCTGACAGAGCAAAAAAAGTGCAGAAATTTGAGCCTGTAGATGTGCCAAGCTGGCAAATACAGACCATAAAAACTTGTAGCTGGAGATGCAGCAAAAGGTGTTTCTACAAAGTATTGACTTCGGGGAGCTGGATACAAATAAATGCTAACCTTTTACCATATTTTTTGTAATTCAGTTCAATTTATTTATTTAGAGCCAACTCACAACCAGTGCCATCTCAGAAGCACTGTCCAAAAACATCCACATACATTATATAAAAAACACATACTCAAGTTGTCTACCTAAGGAGGCTAGCAAATTGCATGAAACCTTTTCTTTTTTGGCATCTTCAATCCTGAGTGGTTTGTTGGCGACAGCGGGGAGGAATAACAAGAAGAAACCTCTAATATTTTGATGACCTGGGATCATTTTTCTGTCTCTTTAAGAGTGTGGTAGCTGCTAAGTTTGAAGACTTTTCAAAGGCACTGTTTCACTGTCAAAAATGTTATGTAGACTCACTCTATAGAGAAATTGTGTCATGTTGATGTCATAGTCAAAGTTTACATTTAACCCCTCCAATGTGCTCACAGGTTCGAGGAGTTGGACCTCTGAACCGCCGAGGCTTCTACCTGGCCTTCCAGGACATCGGTGCCTGCATCGCCCTCACCTCTGTACGGGTCTACTACAAGCACTGCGTTGGCGTGAGCCGCAATCTGGCCGTTTTCACCGACGTGGTGACGGGGGCCGACTCGTCCTCCCTGGTGGAGGTCAGAGGTCAGTGTGTGGACCACGCTGAGGAAAGGGACACGCCGAAGATGTACTGCAGCGCAGAGGGCGAGTGGCTGGTTCCCATCGGGAGGTGTGTGTGCTCAGCAGGATTCGAAGAGCACAGAGATTCTTGTGTTGGTAAGTCACCTGACCAGGCCTCAGTTCTGTCTACCCTGGTTTTATTAAATCTGTGTGAAGCCTGGATCTGCACTTATCAGTAAAATGAGAGTTCTAATCTTTATTTTTTCAGATCACAACACAGGTTTGGGCAAATCTAAATCAAATCATAAATAGTTTTTATGTGTGCTGCCACTTTAGGAGAGTCAACAAAGTAATTGTTGTTAATGTATGTAGCTTCACTGAGTAGAAACACACAGACCACACAAACAACACTGAAGAGGAGTTTGTTTTCGTTAGGTTTTGACATCAATGTCAAGATTAAAGTCTAAATATTATTATCAGCCATTGTAGCAATACTGACATGAAAAAGTCATCTTTCAAGACTAAGTCAAAGGAAATAAACCTCAAAGTGAACCTGTTCTGTTTGCTATTATACTATCTGAGAATCCTGAAAACAGTTTTACTGGTTCAACTCTAAGAAAACAAAACAAACAAAAAAGGCAGTGTTGTATTTGACCAATCCAAAGTGAGGTTTATTTGTGAGTAAACATCTGGGGTCAGATTTAAAAAAGATTGCGTGGAAACCATACTAAAAGTGAACGTACAGCCAAAAGGCGAAAATGGCGTACGCCAAAAAAATTCTGATTTATAAAACCATGCGCACCTTTCCTTTATAAGATCACAGCTGCACCTCAGAGTTTGCGCACGAGGTCCCGCCTCAGGTTCTACCCTCTACACGCCCACATTCAACSATAAACAGTCAATGCAAAGTACCTTATGAATGTTAAGGTGTATTTAAATCAGTCAGCTGATCAATGTCAACAAAAAGAGATTAGCCGGTTCAGACACGTGCTCCGTCGTGCGTCTGGAGGATGACAGGTGCTGACTGACAGCTGCTCACGTGAACAGAATGTCTGTAATTGACACAGATTTTCCCTCATTCTGCAGGTTTCAGATGTTTAGAGCAATCTAATGATTTATTTCAAAAACTCAGCTTCAAATTAATTTTCTCTCAGAGCCTGCAGGACTATAAAACAATAAATAAAATTAAATAAGTCAGATAAAGTTAAATTCACTGCTCTTCTCCCCCGTCCTCCCCCTCCCACCTGCTGTTATCTGCGGCTGACCCTCTCCTTACCCCACACCCACACCCCGCGCATGCATGASAAATACGGACATTAAAAAGTGAATCTCTTATAACACATCCATGCTGGCGAGGGTGCCCGCACGCAAAGCATGACTATAATCAAGCTRTTTGCTGTCGTGCTTCGCTGAAAAGTCTCTTGTCCCGGAGGGGTCTGTGGGTCAGGGTCATGAGGTGGAAGGAGATGGTTGGAGATGTGTGAACTTTTATTTAAGATTTAAGTTTTTTATTTCAAAGATCCTTATGGCTCAGCAGCAGAAACATAAATTATACTGTTAAGAAATCTAAAGTCTATCTAAAATCTAAGTCTGATTATGAAGTGAAATTAAATATCTGACAGTGATCATGATGCAGTGTGGCCATAATTCCTCACTTCACCATCTGTGTCYCAGTTTCCCGTCTCCAAAATGAGCGTACGCATGGGTCAGAGCTGGCGTGAGGCACCGCACATTTTCACGTCAAGTTTGGATTTTATAAATCACAACCTTGGTGTGAAAAGTGGCGTACGCAAGTTTCTGGGCTCATTTTGTGCATACGCAAGCTTTATAAATCCGACCCCAGAAGCTTATAAAAATACCTTACAATTTGGACTCTGCACATGTTTAAGACTCTTGTTTCGAAGGACTGAAACAAGCTCCATGAGTTTCAGTGCAGTCATGAAGACAACGCTTCAGACTGGTTCAACTAAAAAGTTGTATTTTTTGTTGTTAACTCAATAAAAATGAACCCATGACTCTCAGAAATAA
>NW_013952574.1:165944-174420 GCF_001266775.1 Austrofundulus limnaeus | reverse complement strand
CAACAACAACAACAACAACAACAACAACAACAACAACAACAACAACAATAATAATAATAATAATAATAAATACTGAAGTAGTAGAGTCTAGGAACACAGTGGGCTTCACTTCCTTCACTTTCATTTCAACGTTGCCACTATTTCCTGTCAGCTATTCTGTCAGAAATATAGATGTTGTGTTAGTAATGTTTCTGCTTTTATCTTGACATTTTAATTAAAACAAAAAAACATTTTTTTTCTTGAGTGACCTTAATGTAAACAYTTTGCAGTAAAGCTGTTWTCACATCGTTTTATCTTTTCTTTCAGTGTGTGAATGTGAGTGTGAATGGGTGAATYTCTGTRAGTGTAAAGCGCTTTGGGGTCCYGAGGGACTTSAAAAGCMCTCTATAAGTTCAGTACCATTTACCATTCTTTGTTGAATCCTGAGAAATGTCTCTATAAAAATCAGCTGTTGTTACGAGTGTCTTGAATTGTTGGTCAACTGCCTTTTTGATTCATGATGTTTAAGAAGATYTTCACTCTTTATTATGGATGAAAATCTATAAATCTGTATTTATGCGTGTTAAATAAGTCACAGTCACATTCTGAGCTCAGCTGCTGCCTGCTGGTGTTTATTAACGAACTTGATAATTGTTGATAATTGAGATGCATCTATAATTGTTTAAAGACACATTGCAGCCCTCTGAAATGTAATTACATCAAATCATGAGGTGTCTGAGGGTTAACAGGAGCTTCTAATCATATTTAGACTAAGTGTGAAAAGAAAAGCAGTAAAAGTCAGAGAGGAGGACGGGAGCGGTGCAGCAGACTGAGCCTTGCTGTCACAGATGCATTAGTCATGGCTGCATGGGGAACAGAGCAGATGGTGGGGTTCAAATGTGGGTTGATCCTATCCTGGAGCATTTCCAAAAGCATTTCACCTCATATTTGACCCGTCTGTGTATTGTTTGTAATGTATAGGAAGTGCTTTCCAGTGTAATCCACATGGTTASAGTTTTTACTCAAGGGACTGTGAGGTTTTTCTGATTTTAGTGAAAGAAAAGAAGTTGTTTTTCTTTGCAGTTCCTCATTAGACGGCTGTAGTGATTGGAAACATGAAGTTGTCTGTCTGCAGCTGGAAACATTCATCACACCCAGGCTGTTGTGCTGATTTATGCAGCTYACAGACCAGACTGAGACAGCAGAGGGTGGATGGAGGGAAGCAAGCTGAGCCAGAGGTGGCCAAACGTAATCAGAGCGAGGTGAACTGGAGCTGAGCGAAGCCTTGCCTCTAAAGCTGATAAACTGGATTAGAAAATACTGGAGTTTGCTATTTTCTCTCAGCTTTCATCTCACTTCTGCTTCCCAGGCAGTTTTGTTTTTATTTCTTGGGCTCACACGCTTAACGCAAAGAAAGTTGAAATAAAAGCAGCAGCATTAATGAATTTTACCAGTTTAATATGTGTTTGTCAACCAGCTGCAAAGTCATTTCACAATCCATGGATGGAGACGCAGACAGCAACATGTCCATCACCTGCCCACATCCCATCATTATAAAATAACTAATGTGATATATTTTTGCATTTTCTAACTCAGGCTGTATCATTTTTATTTTCTAACCACATGAAAGAAAAAGAGCAACAAATAAAAAGTGACAGCAGTAAAGAGTGCACCGTTTCACCGTTAAATATTAAAACAATTCAGGCAGAAAATTCTGCTTACATTCATTTGTTACTCATCAACATTTATTCAGTGAAGCAATTTAGTATTGTTTCATTTGTGTTGACTGTGACTGGTATATTTAACAATGGTCCAGTTTTACCTCAATATATTTTTACAATTTACTACACAGCTGACATCACATTTGATGTTAGATCTTTATCTCATGTGGGCTAATTTATGTAAATTACAGCTGCACTGTAAAAACACAGATTGTTTTCTGTTATTTTAACTGTTTAAATCTGCTTCAGCTGTATCTGCTCCACTCAATTCTGCTGCGAAGCACAGAGGAGCTCTGAGAAGCAGGGAATGTGAGATTGTGCAATAAATCCAGTGATGAATGTGGAAGTTAGCACAAATTAATTCGTTCTGTGGAAGAATGACTGGAAACAAAAGCTGAAACTGCATCGCTGTTGTCTTCCTTTTTTAATCCATATTTCAAAACAAAAGCCAAATGTTTTGTGTGTGTTCACCTGCTGCATGTTGCCGTCAACTTTCCAAACAGAATGATTTATTTCGACAATGTATAAATATACCCATATATTTATTAATGTAGCTAGGATTTTGACGAAATGTAGTCTGCCTTTGGTGAATTATTTTGAAAATACGGATGTTGTTGTCACTCCTTTTCCTGTTGCTGTGGCATGATCTTTGTAGTTGACTCTGCATTTGCTCCGCTGTCCTGCAAAAATAGGATCAAATCTAATTTTGGTGGATTGCTGTGTGGATGCAGTGTAAATGCTTTCATTGGTTATAATGGGTGTTTTTACTGCAGAGGTCGGTCCGGACGCAGTGTAAGTTGAGGGTAAAAGATACACCAGCATATCCCCTAGGGTAGTGGGTGACTTGCGCAAATGGGGGGTGGGGGTGAAGTATCAGCATGGGTGATGCAGAATATGAACCATGTTTTCGTTCGTTTTTTTAATTTTATTTTATTTTTTAAGTTTGCCATTTTATAAGAGAGGTGGATGTGGAAAAGTGAAAGCAGAAATATCTTTTGGTGTGATCTGGTGTTATTTAAATTAAAATGACTACATGCTGTGAAATTCTTAGAATGGGGCTCATTGGCATGGGGAAGGGGTACCCCTCTTRGATAATGGCAGAGGAAACACTGTACACAATTTGACAATAAATTTYTGTTCGAGCTGCTTTATTTGGGAGAACGACCTCTACCTGTTTTCTGCTAAATTAAACATTGATCCAATACCAAGTAAACACAGCTCCAGCAGCACTGCAAACATACAGTTTTAAAGAGTGTATAGTGCAAAGTGTGTAGGCAAATGAAAAAAAAAAGAACTTAAACTACTGAATTAAAAAAACTAAATCAGTCTACGTGAAGAATGAAATATTTTAACCCCGCCCCACTTCCCAGGTTTCAGCCTGAATCAGACCACTGCAGTGGGATTTGTTTACAGTTGAAAATTATATCCTGTCACAAAGTTTCTTTTAGTTTGAATTGTTTGCTTTGCCTTCATTACTGGATTTTATACATAAGTATTCTTTACAGCGGCATGGATTCACTTTTCTCTTAAGGTCCTGTCACCATAAAGTTTTAGACAACTTATACAAATTTTTAAGACATCTACATCGAAGATGGAATTAAATTAATCAACTGGAAGTCTCTTTAGGCACACATTGCATTGCTAATAAACTGATCAAATATATAACTTTTATTAGTAATTTAGACATAAAAAGTCACAAGTTGCCTAAACCATTATAGGCCTTGACTGTCAAATAAAACTTACCAGCTAAATTAAAAAAGGAATCRGTTTCACTGATTCTTTTTATGTCTTTCTCACTCTTGTTTTTAATTACACAAAATAAACTGTGAATAAAATCATAAATATAATAGTATCATTAGAAAGCATGTTGAATCTTTTTGTTTTCATCACAACCTGTTTGTGCTGTTTGCTTTTTTCTTTTCTGTTTCCATTTTGATCATCTGGCCTCATTCAGACACGGAACATATTTCAGGCTGCCATTTTTTGCAGTAATTAAAACCTATTAATCACAGAATGATGGATAATTAAATACTAAAAGCAGTTTGTCAGCTTAACAAGCCGAATGAGACAAGGATACCATTTTGGTTGTGCTTCCTCCCCCTCTCCTCCCCCAGCTTCCATCACCTGCACATAAATCTCTGTTGGATTTTATAGTTTGAAGTCAAACACTAAACATAGTTAGTATTTTTAATGCTTGAAGTGAATCATTACAGTCATAAAAAGAAATTCAGGAAATCCACTAAAGGTTTTACAGGAAAAAATCTAGTCTTTTATTCKCTAAACTTACTGAAATACAGCCTAATGACCAAAAAGACGTGTGCAAACATGCAGCTCTTTGTCTTCCTGGGAATGAAGTTAAACAACCTTTGTTTGCTGATCCATCACTGATCAGCTGATCCTCAGTAAATGTTAAGTCTTTTATGAAAGCAGGTGTTTGTCCGTTTGCTGCTCAGGAGTGTGAAATGTGTCAACATAATGTCAAGACTTCCATCAGTCTGGAAAAGGTTGAAGGTTAAAATTATGTTTTATATTAAAACAGATTATTACAACTTTTATTTCCTGTAGAAAAGCCATGTGTTCAATCCATCTGATCAGTATTTTCTGTACCTGCTCCTCCTTTAGTGTCGCTTCTCTGAGGTTTTTTACTCGTTTTGAATCATTTTTTWAAATTTTGATAGATTTATTCTGTTGTAATTATTTGAAAGTTTCTTTGTTTCTTGGTGCCAACAGTTTATTTTTTCTCAGTTCAGCAGCTGTTCCTCAGTCCATCTCTGCCCACCCACAGCTGTTCTCTGTCTCATTAAGCTCAGTTGWTTCCATTCTTCTCATCGGCTCCTGTCCTTTGCTGTGTTCAGATGGATTTTGTTTTGTTAGTCAAAAATTCATCTCAAGTTGGACGCTTGTGTACTTTGAGGTCATACACTTGTCAAAATTGCTCTAGACGCACATCCAGAAGAGCCTCTTGATTGTTTTCCTATACTGTTCTCTTTGGCGGATGATATTGAGAGAGTGGCTTGTCTTTATTTACTGAGAGCAAGACCATGTTGTCATTGGGTGCCTCTGTGCCGTGACTGAATTCACCAGATAATTCAGAGGTGACAGATTCTGAGTTTGGTTAGTTTCTCCACTCCAGGGGCTTTGAGGCTCCCTTTTAGTTCCATGTTTGTTCCCAAGCTGAGTTTGACAAGCTGCTGACCCGCATTGGTGCCCACATCTCCTGCCAGACCATCAACTACTGATGCTCTATTTCAGCTGAAGAGCTCCTGTCCAGCTGTCTTGGGTTAGTGGGCATCATTCAGGAGACCATTCCGTCGGAAAATGTGCCACTACGTCACATAGTGGAGTCTCTCTGATTGGTTGACGCTCCGCGTTGAGCTGCAAAACTTCAGGTTTACCGACTCTGGTGTCTGCTGCTTTAGACGCATGTCTTATGCATTAAAAACTCAAAACACTTGAAACACTTCAAAATGTGCAGTGCTAGATGTGTGAAARGCTGCAGCATCTTCTGACACTCCTTGACGCGCATTCACGATAGACTTTGCATGTAAACCTAAACCCTGATGCTCAAAACACGTTTGGTCTGGATGCAGCAACACAGTCCCTCAGTTTTACCTCAATCATCAGTGCTTCATTGTTTGAGCTTCATGCCAGGTCTGCTTCTCCTCTGTTATGTCCTAGTAGTTTGTATATTCCACTGACACACCAGGCATTTTTGTTTTTTAACTGATAATGTGCTGATGRATCTCAGTAATCCAGGTAAAAAATCAAAAAGAAAAATAAGTAGGTCCTCTGGATAGGTTCTTCTTTAATGAAATGTTTCATCTCTCCTCCGAGAGACTTCTTCAGTCTGAGGAGTTTCAGGTGAACTCAGCCTTATAASCACTGRCTCCACATGGTGGGCAAACAGGTTGGTCACAGGCAAAAGAGGACCATCAGCCAAACAATAGGTCGTTAGTGCCTTGATTGGCTCTATTGTTCATATAGGGTCATGTGCACCATCACCTTTTGCTCACAGGGGGCTGAGTCATACAGTACTTGCAATAACAGCATTGTAGGAGGAGGACAACTGGACATGAAGGCCTCCACCTCTGTTTCTTGATGGATGTTTTTTCTTCACAAAAATGGCTTCCTTTACTTCTCTCTCAAACCAATGTTCCTCTCTATCAAGGATGAGAACATCTTCATCCCTGAAAGAGTGYCCGCTGCCTGTAGATGAGTGTAAACTGCAGAGTCCTGGCCTGATGATGATGTTTCTTGTCTGTGCTGGCCCATTCAAAAGAATGTGCCCCATCTAGTCAGGTGATGGGGCACATTCTATGAACAAAAGAGCTAATCGAAGAACTAACAACCTATTGTTTGGCTGATGGTCCTCTTTTGCCTGTGACCAACCTGTTTGTCCACCATGTGGAGACAGTGGTTATAAGGCTGAGTTCACCTGAAACTCATCAGACTGAAGAAGTCTCTCAGAAGCGAGATGAAACGTTTTATTAAAGAAGAAACACTCCAGAGGATCTACTTATTTTTCTTTCTGATTTAATTGACAACATCTTAATTATTTGTTTAAAGCTCTTTGTATAAGTCTACCTCKACAGAACCACATTTTCAGCTCACAGGGAGCTGCTGCATATTGCCAAAGCGTTGAATTGCTGACCAAACAAGCAGAATAGAAGCTAAAATTAGCAAAACAGTGGCCTGAAGTAAAAATCAGGGAAGCAACTGCTAAAACCTTATTGCTTAAATACAAAATCCCTGCTCAATTCTAAAACTTAGCAGAACAGTAGATCAAAGTTAAAGTTGATTTATGTACCGAATGAACTATAAACATAAAAAATAATATATATGTAAAAATATTTTACTAACATCCTGAGTTTGATTTGATCTCATTTTGTTTAGAATTACGTCACTCCAGTCGYAGCAGAGTGGACTGAATGAATCTGAGTTTTCCTTCTTTGCTGATGTCTTCTCTGTTCTGCTGGAAAATGGGTCGCTGTGTTAATTCAGCCAGCCACAGTCACGCACACACACGGCCAGACAAGCCTCCCAGAGCAGAGGAGGGCACGAGATGGTGAAAGGAAGGCAGCGTGGAAGTGCGTGTGTGTGTATGTGTGTGTGCGGGCAGTGAAAAAAAAAACTTGTGAGCATGTTTAAGTGGTTCTCCCCTGACAAAGGTGCAGGGTTTTGGCTGAGAGCACGACATGATGTTTGTGCATGAATCAGTGTGTGTGTGTGTGTGTGTGTGTGTGTGTGTGTGTGAGAGAGAGAGAGAGAGAGAGAGAGAAAGAGCACAGGGTTGCGTGACATGCACAAAAGTGTCACAGAGAAAGAAGCAATGAAAGACGAAGGGAATAAGAGAGAGGAGACGACATTGGGGTGGTTGACTAAACCGCCGGTCCACTTGAGTTTACGTCAAAACACTGTGTGTGTGTGTGCATGTGTGTGAATGTGTGTGTGAGTGTGATGGTGTAGAGTGGACTTAAGTGCTCCATACAGTGAGAGCAACTGAGGACACACTGATATGAGGCATACACACTTAGTCTGGTCACAACTGCTCAGCTCAGCTGGACTATTCAAGCTTGACACACACACACTCGCACACTCACAGGTTTGTTTTAAATTTCCCTGTGGGGACCGTAGATTGACTTCCATTCATTTTCTGGTAATTTTATAGCCTAACTCTGACTATGTACCCTAAAATTAACCTCACCTACCTGACCCTAAAACTAACCTAAACTCAATTCACACCCCACCTAACCCCCCCACCCCATGAAATTACCCTCCGTACCCATGGGAACTGGGCATTGGTCCCCACAATGCATYTTTGGTCCCCACAAGACTACCTTTTTCTGGAAAATGGTTCCCACAGTGTAGCAAAAACGTGCCTACACACTCACACACAGAGAAACTGGCTCATGAGGGTTAGGTATGTGCTGTCAGTGGACCACAGTTTGTTGTTGAGATTCTGTGAATTACCGAAAGTCTATTTTTGTTGAATTTTAACCAGTCTTGATTTAGATCTTATAAAATATCTCCATCAACTCTTTACTTTAAATTTGCAGTTTAGTTGTTTTTGGAAGCGTGCGAAATGGGGGTCTTAATGTTTTTGTACCGTACAGAAAGGCTGCACTGCTCAACATGAAATTTGTCAGGAATGTAGATGTGTCCGATCTACACTGCGGCAGCCAACGGTATTACGATAGACRCCATATTTGAAGAGGGGGCTTCATCTGAAAAGTGGGTGTGTAGACATACAAAAATACATGTAACTTAAAAACTATTCAACATAGGAGCCARAGATTATTTTTTATTCTTTGTTTAGCTCTAACGAAGGGCTATCCATCGGTACAGCAATGCTGTTGGAAGTAATCAGGCTGATCTGCCACAGCTGATGCAGGTGCTAGCAGAACCAGAGCAGACCTGAACCTCAGCCTGCTAAACACAGGAAAATACACGAACTCTTGTAATTAACAGAGGTGTGTAGCAACTAAGTGCATTTACTTTGTTATGGTACTGAGGTGGAAGAATATCTTGACTGTTAAGACTGAGTGTTTGAGCTCTGAATAATTGCCGAACACAGAAGCAAGTTTAACAGGTTTATTGTTAAATTGAGTGATTGGAGGTAGGAAGCTGGAACCCAGGAGCAGCAGGTCTGGATACAGAGAACAGGGGTTAAGTCGGTTCAGGTAAATTATATTATATAAGTAAGTAAATAATATAACTTACCGCCCCCTCTTGGATGGACTGATTTCGTGTGGAAAACAACCACTGAGTCTTGGTTG
>NW_013952574.1:164269-165565 GCF_001266775.1 Austrofundulus limnaeus | reverse complement strand
AACAGGATGGGAGGGGCAGAGGCAATGAGCAGGAACAGGACAAAGTAAACAAGACTGGGACAGACTGGAACAGGATCAAGATAGACTAGGACTGAGATAAGATAAAGGCAGACTGGAACAGGATCAAGATAGACTAGGACTGAGATAAGATAAAGGCAGACAGGAGCAGGATCATGACATTGACTCCCTAACTGCATATTACCTTGACATGTCCTGTTCTGTATCTCTTGATAACTTACCATTATATAATCTGTTTCTCYTGACTCTTAAGATACTGTATGTACTCATGTAATCTTATGGCCTATTTACTTGTAACCATGTCGTTGGTTTCCTGGATATCTCTGACGCTCTTATTTTGTTAGCAGGATGTATGTATTGTCTGTTTTCCTGTTTCCGGGTCAGCGAGAGCTTGACAGACGCTTCGATTTGCTTTTGTCTGGCTCTGCTCATTCTTTGCATATGCATCTTTCTATTAAATAATCTCAGACGAGACCACACAGTTTCCACTTTGTMTATTTCCCGCATCTCTGCCCTGGCGAAAAGGCTAGCCACGACAGGTACTTAAGCCATTCTTTAAGGATTTGTAATTTTACCAATTATATGTTTTTAAGTTGTAACTTTTAATTTATTTTTTCTATCAGTGAAATTCACTTTTACCAAAGTTATTTTCTGTTAAGGTAGTTTTACTTTTACTTAGTTATTTTTTTCCAAGTACTCTGGCATAAAAACAGTGGTTTATGAGGGGCGGCTGTGGCAGAGTGGTTAGGGGAGTCGTTCTGGAACCAGAAGGTTGCCGGTTCYATCCCCCATCCAGCTGTCTCAGTTGTTGTGTCCTTGGGCAAGACACTTCACCCCTAATGCCTCTGATGTGTGCCTCACCAGTGTACGWATGTGATTAGCACTGATTAGTCTCCAAAGCTGATTGTATGTTAGCTTTGTAGAGACCTAATAAATGCTGTGTGAATGGGTAAATGAGGATACAGATTGTAGTGTGAAGAGCTTTGAGTGTCCTGGATGGATGGAATAGTGCTACATAAGTACAGTTCATTTATGAGATATATTGCTAAAAGACAGACATAGGCCTAAATAAATCAAATCAAAGGATTTTCCCAACAGTAAAACTATGTGATGCATGTATGTTTTGAATGATCTGATGATAAAGAAAAACACAACCTGACAGTGTTCTGCCTAATCCTTCAAATAATGTGTGTCTGATTAATCTCTCTCTCTCTCTCTCTCTCTCTCTCTCTCTCTCTCTCTCTCTCTCTCTCTCTCTCTCTGAGAGTGGTGGTGGTG
>NW_013952574.1:159312-160238 GCF_001266775.1 Austrofundulus limnaeus | reverse complement strand
GTGTCATGGAGAGAGTGTGTGCCAGATTATCTAAATGGAAATGGTTGCTACCTCAGCTATCTTACAGGTCATCTGATGAAACTGTCTGTGGACAGTCTGATGGAGAGTCTACAGGTACGGTCCAACAGACTCGCATTAAGGATTAAAGAAGAAACTTGTGCATCTCTGCCAGTTTCCATCAGAGCGTTTGCTGTTAACAGTACTCTGTCTGACCAATGGGATGATGAATATGAGTACATGTTTCCTTCCCTGATCGTCTCTCCTGCAGTGGATCAGTGGCAGGATGAACCAGAATTGTTGTTGTCTCTCCAAGACACACCTTTGGGTTGGTTTGAAGGCCTGAAGAAGAAAGTTTTGTACCATRTCTGTGTGAAGGTGCTGAATCTACGCTCTCTGGCAGAAGTGAGGGTATCAAAGTGGCTTGAGTTTTTTGACTCCCGCTCTACCCCAAGAGGCTGTTGGCGGTCCCTGTACAAACCCCCCATTGAAAAAATGGGCGGGTGACCTCCAGTAGAGGATTGTGCATGGGGCCATAGCTACAAACAGGTATCTGGCACACCTTAATCCTGGCGTTAGTGTTTCCTGTTGTTATTGCTCTAAAGATGAAACATTATCTCATTTATTTGTTGAATGTTCAAGATTGAAGCCTCTTTTTGTTCTTCTAGGTCGTTTGTTTTGTGGGTTTGGTGAACAGTTTTCTAAATGTGTTTTTATTTATGGTCCACGGTACTGTGTAAGAAAGAAATCTATTCACATTCTTTTGAATTTTATTTCTGGGACTGCGAAACTGGCAATATGGTTATCGAGGAAAAACAAAAAGAACGGTCATCAAACGGACGATGCTGTTGTTTTATTTCAGAGACTGATAATCGCTTGAATTCGTGAGGAGTTTGAGTTTTTTAAGTTAACACAGAACATTGATGGGT
>NW_013952574.1:156241-159107 GCF_001266775.1 Austrofundulus limnaeus | reverse complement strand
GGGTGGGGGTGCTGCAGGAGTATGGAGTATCTGGGTTGCTATTAAGAGTAGACACGGGACGCTAACCCTAACCCTAACCGGAGCTGACAGAAATCAAACCCTTTATGACTTGGCATAAAGTGAAGCTTTGAATTAAAGGAAGAATGAAATTATGATGGTATGATAACCATGGGCAAAAATATCACAGTTTTGCGGTATGATAGTATTATGATTACAGCTCTAAAAATTTTGTTTTGAAATTTGTATTTAAAAACAAAAAAGAAAATAGCTTTTCTATTATCATGTTCAACTTTAATTATCTTTGGAAGCTGTTTTTAAATCTCAGAGGTGTTATGCTGAAATTTTATTTACCTGTGTGCATCTGTACTTGTGATTTTTAGCACCTAATGCAATTAGATTATCCTGATAAAGTTTATATCTAGTAAGATAACTGCTTTTCTATTGCTTTATTATTTAATACAAATCAGTGTATACTGCATGGCAAATCTTTTTATAGAAGTAATGTATCAAGTTTTAATCATGTTTTAAATGGCAAAGGGGTTTTTGCTGTAAATATTGTATAATTATATGCACACAGAAACAAGAAATCACAACTATGAATGCGTGTTTATGAAACGCACGTTCAGCTAACGAGCTGCTCGGCTAAAGGAGGCTTTCAGTTTTATCTCTCTGAAGAAGGCTGGTGATGGAAACTTGAGCCAAAACCCCACGCCATCATTTCAAGTTTGCAGGAGTGTGATCCAAGTGACACCTGGGGTGGTCATGCAACAAGGTCTGATTCCTTGTCAACCAGCCGTCGACAACATACATCAACAGAGACCAACATCAGATCAAGCTGCAGAGTTTGAACAAAGGTCCAAATGGTAAAAGGCACTGAATCCGCTTCGTGCTGCAGGACAGATGAATGTGGATATAAACTGCCATCCTACAAGCTGGATAAGTCCAGAGGAATGGGTTAAAGGTCAACTTGCTGGAATGTAAACACAAACCCTCCCTTCTACACCACCATCGGCCTTGCTGGAGGAACTGTGGCCATAAATCCTAAGAACTGTCAACTTCACCCACTGAGAAAAGACCACGAAAGAAATCAAGTTGTAACTTGTTGTAACCTGAGTGTTTTCTCCTCATACAAAGAAAAGAGGAGGAGAATTAATGTATGTTTAAAATGAATATGCACAATTACAGGCGTTTATAAAAATCACAGGCACACCCACAAAGAGAGAATTTTTGGGGCTTGCTTGGGTGGTTTAAGCAGGAGTACAACAGATCGCTATGGCTTGGCTCTCTTTGTTGCCCTTTGGTCAAGCTGGCCTAGGGGTGACAGGAGGGATTAGAGTGCTTGCATTTATTTAGAATATATTTCATTTTTGTCTTTTATTTTATTTACGCGTTCGACTTGGGGCATTTTGGCCTCAGTAAAACCTACGTGTGGACTATTAATCCTTAGAACACATTTTCTTTATATTTTCTGTTTTTGATTTTTAGATAGACACAAGGATGTAAAATATTTTACTGATTTTTATTATTTATCACAACAAATAAAGTTTTTGCCTGAAGAGCACAAAATCAACTCGCGGCTCCGTGGTCAATTTCTGAGTCAGGTGTTAAGTTCTTCTGTACTTAATCTGCTGGTTTTTATATAAAGGTACAACTCAATGCTCCAGCCTGAGCTGAAATAACATTTGTGTTAACTCCCTTCACGCCTTTGGTTCTAAAGCCCCAGTCCGTGGAGTGGGGGGTTAGAACAGTGGGGAAAGGAGTCAAGCAGTCTCCTGGTTCCAGAAGGAGGCCTTGGCTTTGGGTTCCTGTAAATCTGTGCCCTTGTTAGGACAGTTACGAATAACAACTTTTAGCCTCAATAAAACAGGTAGTTTTTGCAAGTTTAAGAAATCCTACTTGTCTAGTAACCTTACTAAATCATGCATATAAAATGTGATGATTAGTTCGTTATTTAGACATGAGTCAGTAGGTAGGCTCAGCAGGCCCTTGGGCTCCTCAAATTCAGGCTGTATTGATGACAGGTGTGAACACTGGTCGATATCTGACCTGATCTTATCAAATAAATTGGGTCAGAAGGAGTCAAGGCCACAGCTAGCTTAACAATCACCTTTCACTTAAAACACATCAAATAAACAATCCAACAACTCAAACAGTTTTTCAGACAAGCTGTGATCAGTGCATTAAACTACAGCTGGTCGGTTCCTGAGCTACTCGAGTTAATGATTCGAGTCCTAGCACTGAATCAGGTCCCACGTATCTGAAGTCTAAATTAACCCGAATCATCCCAAACATCCTCAGGCAGACATCATAATACTGTCCATAAACTAGCAAGCACACTGAGAAAAAAAAACAGCGTCACCTGAATGCTTCAGACTCATACGTGTCGGTTCGCTAACTAACCGTCTGCTGTCGGGTCTGAGCGGCTCGGTTCACCTCCCTGGAAACAGTTTGGACTCGTGTTGAACCGGGATTGAGTGTCTCGGTTCACCTCCCCGGAAACACTTTGGACTCGTGTCGAGCCGGGTCCGAGCGGCTCGGTTCACCTCCCCGGAAACAGTTTGGACTCGTGTCGAGCCGGGTTCGAGCGTCTCTGTTTATCTGCCCGGAAACTGTTGTGGTCGAGACGAGTCGGGTCTGAGCTGCTAGGTTAGCTCCAGGAAACGCTCCACTGCTCCACTTTAACTCACCAGAGCTGATTAGTAAAAATGCCATCCATAAAAACCATCAGACTCAGGTAAGTACTGAATTAAATATTGCTTTAAATAAGTTGAAAATATCACTATTCTGGTGATCACAACTCTCATCACTCCCTCCGTGTGTGTGTGTGTGTGTGTGCGTGTGTGTGTGTGTGTGTGTGTGTGTGTGT
>NW_013952574.1:151717-154692 GCF_001266775.1 Austrofundulus limnaeus | reverse complement strand
GTTTAGGCATGCTTGATGCCAGTGTTTCCAGGAGGCTAGTGGGAACGTTGCTCCGTGTTGAAGATGGCGTCACAAAGGGCATCCACTGTCTGCAACTGATGTCCATTTTTGTAAACTTCCCTTGCCATCCATCCCCAAATGTTCTCAGTTGGGTTTAGATCCGGGGAACATGCAAGATGGTCCAAAAGAGTGATGTTATTCTCTTGGAAGAACNAATCCTACACACTGTATCTTTAAGGCACAGTCATGGACAGAAGAGTGTCTGGTTTGAGAATCACAGGGTCTCGTCTCTGCTGTATGCAGATGATGTGGTTCTGTTGGCATCTTTGGGCCAAGACCTTTGGCACGTACTGGGGTGGTTACATCCAAGTATGAAGTGACTGAGATGAGAGTCAGTTTCTCTAAGTCTGAGGCCATGATTCTCGACCGGAAAAGGCTGGAATGCCCCCTCCTGGTCATAGTGGAGGAGTGGAGTTGACGGATTGGGACCTCATCCTCAGTAATGAGGGTGTTGCTCATGGTGAAGAAACAGCTAAGTGAAAGGCAAAAAGCTCTGGATTGACTGGTCTGTCAAAGCTCAAACCCTCACCTATGGTCATGAGGTATGAATCATGACAGAAAGAACAAGATCCTGGACACAACCAACCAAAATGAGCTTCCTTTATAGGGTGGCCGGGCTTAGCCTTATAGGGTGAGGAGCTGCGTCATCTGGGGRGAGCTTAGAATAGAGCCGCTGATCCTCCAAATCGAAAAGAGTCAGTTGAGATGGTTCATCTGATTAGGATGACTCCTGGACTCCTCCCTTTAGAGGTGTTTCAGGCACATCCCACTCAGGGCCGATTCTAGGAATGCATACATGAGGGGGCAGATGGAAATATTAAGGGGGCGTCATGCGTACACATTGTGCTCCATTACAGTTGTTGTTGTTATTGTTATTTAGTATTTTCTTCATAGGATTGGGTTTTTACTGTCTCCTGTGTCCTACTTCCAAGAAATGGATTGAGCTTCACTAAGCTCTGTCCAGCTKGGTGTCCCATCTGAAGACTGTTATGTTGGTGTAGCTTTTAGAGTCACTGATGCATTTACCTTATTGGATTACCATCAGGTATTTATGCATCTCAGATCAATTAGAACCATAGAGAGTAACATACTTGGCCAATAAAGCTGATTCTGATTATAGGTCTATATGACACTACAGTGAGCTCTGCCTGTCCACACATTGTTTACATCTGTGACATCATGGAGAACCTAAGATGATGCCTGAAGAGGTCAATGTCTCACAGCTGACAAGATTATTGGATTATCAGCAAGCCCAACTCCATCTGTCATAATTAGTTTTTATTACAGTAAATAATATAATTCATAATTAATGTTAATTTCATACAACAATCATGTAAAACAGCTGTTTTACATGATGTTGTATGAAATTTTAAACAACTATTTTCCTTATATATGGCTATATGTTTATAAGGAAAATATATTGGTTGCAACTAATGATAATCTAAAGTTGACCTGAAGTCAGTCGATAATTAATGACTTGATTCCAATCATTTCAAGACTTTTTAGCTAATTGAATAGTTATAACTTTAACTAGTGAATTTGTAATATTGTTTATGCTAGCTCTATATTTGCAACTAATTGCAGTAATCAGAATCTCATCTATATAGCTGAGATTAAAAAATACATTTCAAAATTTTAATCTATTTAAATATTATAAAAAACAGACAAAATACCAGCTTATAATATTTAATCATTTGTAGTAAACTGTAGCATAAATTATGCTACAGTTTACTACAAATGTCTGTACAAAAACTTATAGTCTGTAACATACTTACTCTGTATGTTACAGAAGCTAATAAATATTAGCTAATATAATAATTAATAATGATTACACTTTATAAATATTATATGCTTATTTTAGGTTTAAAATGTTATTATTAGCTTGAGTTCTGGTCAGATCACATCCACATCAAAGTAAATAAGATCAAATCTGTTTACTTTTTTACTTTTCTCTTCTGTGGGTATCCATAACACACAGCTTCCTGACATTTTATACATTCTAAAACTTATAAACATTCTACTATATTGTTATATTAGGCCTACACATTTTGTTATTAATTAGATTTTTCAGATAGTCCTCTATGGGGTAAGAGAACTGTCAGAATTAKTGTATGTGTAAGAGTCTAAATTTGTAAGTCTATAAACGTACATGAATTTGTTACAACTTTGCCACATTACAAGTATGAATCAAATTTACAAGTACAAATCTTATGTGAGAATACAAGTTTTTAAAGAGTAACTTACCCCAAAATTAAATTTTTTTAGCTGATAAACTGTCTAGAATGTGTCTAAAATGTTATTTAGTACTGTTTCTGTGCTAATTGTGATGTTTTTGTGCRTATTTGTTGAAATCTGTAATATTTGGTCTAAAACGTGTTTTTGCTGCTCATGTGGGTAGAGCAGTGGTACTGCAGGCTAATTWGCATATTGGTTAACGGCTCTCCATGATGACTTGTCTTCTCCACGGTTTCGTCACAGCAGCTGTGTTCTGGTATAAAAGCCTCTCTCTAAGACACGCCCCTGCAGCAGTCAAAGGGTGGAACAGTTAGCAAGCTTAGCATGATCGTCTGTTGACCTTCAGCCTTGGAGAGCAGACTGCTGCGCTTCTCTCCCCCCCACCCACACACACACCAGCAGTACGTCCTGCACAGCGGGAGGGGAGGAGGGGAAAGAAAGGCAGCGGGGCACCTTCAGCCTGAACCCACACATGTCAGCTTGTACAGATTGTAAGTTATAAAGATTTTACGTCATTTTGCAGGTATACGGACGTATAGAGCAATCTCACGGATTTTTTTGAAGTCTTACGGATATTTTAAAAACCTCATTTTCAAAGTTATTTAACATATCAGAGCCTATAGGATGATTTAAAAAACAATAAATAACATCAAACAGCCATCTTCCAACCTGTTCTGCCG
>NW_013952574.1:144836-150947 GCF_001266775.1 Austrofundulus limnaeus | reverse complement strand
GGACATGACCACTGCCTCATTTAGGACCAGATGAACTCTTTATAAACACAACAATTTGCTGAAGGGAAAAGCATTTGGAATGTCTTTCCTTTGTTTTTTGTGGCTTTAATGCACTTTGGAGTGATTTTTTTTCCACTTGGCTGGACCTGTACGTCTCCTGTGTTAATGTTGGTACATGTAATATGCTAATTCTGTACAGTGGAGATCATTAAGAGTCGTTGTTGGGTGAAAAAATCTTATACTGTATATTGTTGATTTTTTTGTTTAATTTGAAACCTGGTCAGAAATCTCATCCTTGTTTATCACTCCCCTCTTTTCTCTCCTGTTCTGAGACACACAGCAGTTTCAGGCAGGAGCAGAGACACATGAAGCTTTCTGGGTCTCTGCTGCCTGCAGACAATCTGCTCTGCACACAGCACGGAGCGGAGGAGGCAGAGATGAGAGACAACTTGTCSATTTATTGGCGGATTTGATTTAAGGGGGCAGGGCATTCATCTGAAGGGGCACTGCCCCCTCTTGCCCCAGCGTAGAGCCGGCCTCGAACCCACTGGTAGGATGCACCAGGGAAGACCCAGTATTTGCTGAAGGGTTTACGTGTCCTCTCTGGCCTGGGAATGCCTCGGCGTCCCACAGGATGAGCTGGAAAGTGTTGCTGGGTCTGAGTTTCTGTCCTGATCTGTTGCCTCTGCAACCCGACTACGCATTAACAGCAGAAGATGGAGTATTTCGTGACTTATCCTTTGATGTGCAATCAAAGGATAAGTCACGAAATATGTTTCCAGTAATTCATGCTTAAAAGTGCATTTTAAGCATGAATTACTGGAAACGTTTCATTCGTAAAACATTTTCTTTGTAATAACACTAGACTACTGTGTTGGCAATTTGTTAATGTGTTTTATAGGGTCAAACTGTATAAAACCCAGATTCCTGTGCAAAAAATTTACTCCCCCACAATACATTATAATGAAAAAATGGTTAATTTATGCATAAAATTGTTTGCATTTTCAGTATGTGCCTTATTATTTTGTAAACTGTATTTAACTATTATAACGATACATTTTTTTTGGTTCTCAATTAAACTTATGCATGGTATTGTGACTCAAACACCTGTGATGATAAGTTTGACAGGTGAACCCAATTAAAGGAAAAACTGCTGAGAAAGAATGTTCCACATTTTAAGCAGATCAACATTTTTAAGCAATATGGAGAAGAAAAAGGATCTCTGCTGCTGAAAAGTTAAATAGGTAAATGCCTTGGACAAAGTAAGTACCTTCATGAAAACAACGTGATCATCATACTGCTCAGAGAATGGTGGCTGATTCAGAGCACACGGATACAACACCAGAGTAAACTCCAGTTAACAATAAATGGAAGTTGGGCATTACATCTTGTAACTCATTAATTACTTTTATCCAAGAAACTACAGTGAACTGGCTYTTCAGAGGCTGAATTAACAAACAAGCAAAATCTTTTTTTATGCTGCATGTCGTCAGCCTTAACATAAGAGGAGGCACCAACACTGAATGCAGCCCCTAAAGCAGCTGACACAGCTGTGGCAATTCATAAAACATGCCCTCCTTCACATTACCATAAACACATGCACACATGCACTCAGTAGTAAATCCAAGAAGACCACCTGAGGGTTATATCTTCCTGCTCATGCTCCTCTGACAGAAGCAACACTAATTAGACTAATTCAAAGTTTCCTCTGAGTGAGGGATGAAGATGAGGTAAAGATAAGCAGACACCCTCTCTCTGTACCACAGGAAGGCAGATGTGTGCAGAGCATACACACTTTGGGTTGACTGAGAGTTCATCCAGCAAACACCCACAATTTAGCATAACATCACTATACCAGCAGCTCATTACCTTTTCTCCCAGAGGGGTTTAGGGGTTGAGCAGAGGCTGAACTGAATAAGGTTGGAACCTGTTTAGTAGTTGTTCAACACTGTGACCATAAAAAACCTGGAGGCTGAGAGTGAAAACCACTGAACTCTAACAGACACCACTGAGTGTCACATGTGGGTCAGGAAAATTTTGAACCCTAAACGAGTTTTGTAAATTGATGAACAATTCAGTGAGAATTTTATAAGCTTAAAAAAACTACTGAGATAGATTTTCCAAAATAATGATGCGATTAAGATCTTAACCTCAAAACTGTTGCCTCCAAAACACCTTTAAAAAACAAACCCAAATTAAATTAAATACTGTTCTTGAGCCCTTTGAAGTAAATTCAAAAGCTTTATTTTCTATAGAGGTATTTATTATAGCGAGTCACCAGTTAAGCTTACTTCACAGCCTGAGATGGAGCTGTGGAGGAAGTAAAATGCAAAACAAAGTGTACATATGGAAACTCAGAATTCATGCAGATTTGGGCTGAGTCTCACTTCATGGGTTGCAGCCAACGTGGGACGCATTTGTCGGCAGCTTATGTCACTGCCCCGCGCCATAGGCTGTCCCAATTTGTGGGCACCTACACATTCAGCCGACAGAACCCTGAAACCATCTGCTGTAGCTGAGAAWACAGCCAGAATTTGTTGCAAATCAAACAGAAAAAAAGATGGCAGTTCTTTTTGTTTTGTTTTTTGTTTTTTACGGCTGAGTTTGGAAATTCATCACGGACCAAAAAATGTAAGTTTAGCAACTTTGCTAAAGAAGCTTTTGTTGCAATGAGACATTGCATAAAATACAGTTACAAATATTCTTATACTTCATTACTCAAAATATTGCTGCTTTTATTTATTTTTTATTTATTAAAGGCACCGTGTGTAGGATTTGTTGTTTTCAGCAACATCTAGTGCTTTTAAAAAACAATTAACAGCATCAAATATTATCCATGTCCAACCCACTGTGCTACTAGAAATAAGTTCTTCCTTTGCGACCTCCTGCACTCATTGCTCCCAGCTGCTGGTAGATATTGATCAGATGCTGCTGCTGACTGATCCATGACTTTTATGTGGATTTCATCAGTTCTGTTACATTACAGAAGGAAGCTTCACTGACGCGAAACGTTTGATTACGTTGATTACGTTGAAACGTTGATGTGTTTGATTACTCTGGCTGGCTTTCTCAAGGACCCGGTTGTGTGGCACAAAAATCCGAATTTTAAAACTGAAATTGAATTCTAGAACTGAAAGTGAAAGTAGTCAAACTGAATTTTTAAAGGACCAAAACACAGATTCAAAGCAAATTAATTCAAATTCAAAACTTTAAAAAGTAACTTACCCCAAAATTAACTTTTTTAGCTGATAAACTGTCTAGAATGTTTTATAGTACTGTTTCTGTGCTAATTGTGATGTTTTTGTGCGTATTTGTTCAAATCTGTCATATTTGGTCTAAAAACGTCTTTTTTGCTGCTCATATGGGTAGAGCAGTGGTACTGCAGGTTAATTTGCACATTAGTTAACGGCTCTCCACGGTGATGTGTCTTCTCAACGGTTTCGTCACAGCGGCTGTGTTCTGGTATAAAAGCCTCTCTCTAAGACACGCCCCTGCAGCAGTCAGAGGGTGGAACAGTTAGCAAGCTTAGCATGATCGTCTGTTGACCTTCAGCCTCGGGTGGGGAGAGCTGACTGCTGCGCTGCTCCCCACACACACACACACACACACACACACACACCAGCAGTACGTTCTGCACAGCGGGAGGGGAGGAGGGGGAAAAAAAGGCAGAAAGACAGCGGGGCAACTGCAGCCCTAACGGACCGAACACTTTTATTCCTGATTTAAACTAGTGATCTTGTGAGCAGCTGCAGCTGTATACTTTTATTTTTTTCTGTCAGGCTGTTGCAGAGCGCTCCTCCTCTGTCCGGTGCTGGTGTGGTGTGGTGAATTTAAAGTGCGAGATTCACTTTAAATTCAGTTTCAAATCATTAAATTCAGTTTCAATTTAGTAAAATTCATTTTCAAACCAATGCATTCAGTTTCAAATTTTGCACATTCAGATTCAATCTGAGTAATTCAAATTCAATTCCTGCTGGCCCAAGATTTATCCCATACTGTTTCGAAAAGGTTGGTTGTTCTCTTTTGTTTTTCTTTCACTTTTAACTTTAACTTCTTTGCATTAATTTTATCAGCCAAAACTGCCTTTGTTTTTTTATGAAATCGCAATGTATCATTAAAAACAAACATTTAGTTCTCCCTATTTGTAAATGTCTAAAAAAACACTACAGACTGTTGTTGCTCTTATGTTGAAATGTAACCTAGAGCTCAAGTAGAAATATTGAATGAAGACGTCGGGTCCAACAATGGCGGCATCTTCGTATAAACATATACACTCACCAGCCACTTTATGTACACCTTGCTAGTACCAGGTTGTACCCCCTTTTGCCTTCAGAACCACCTTAATCCTTTTTGGCATAGATTCAACAAGGTGCAGGAAAYATTCCTCAGAGAGTCTGGTCCATTTTGACATGATAGCATTACACAGTTGCTGCAGATTTGTCGGCTGCATATCCGTGATGCGAATCTCTCATTCCACCACATCCCAAAGTTTAATGGATTGAGATCTGGTGACTGTGGAGGCCATTCGAGTACAGTAAACTCATTGTCGTGTTCAAGATACCATTCTGAGATGATTTGTGCTTTATTACATGGTGTGTTATCCTACTGGAAATGGCCATCAGAAGATGGGTACACTGTGGTCATAAAGGGATGGACATGGTCAGCAACAATACTCAGGTAGGCTATGGCATTGACACAATGCTCAGTTGGTACTAAAGAGCCCAAAGTGTGCCAGAAAAATATCCCCCACACCATGACACCACCACCACCAGCCTGAACCRTTGATACAAGGCAGGATGGATCCATGCTTTCATGTTGTTGACGCCAAATTCTGACCCTACCATCCGAATGTCGCAGCAGAAATCGAGACTCATCAGACCAGGCAACATTTTTCCAATCTTCTATTGTCCAATTTCGATGAGCCTGTCTAAATCATAGCATCAGTTTTCTGTTCTTAGCTGACAGGAGTGGCACCTGGTGTGGTCTTCTCCTGCTGTAGCTCATCTGCCTCAAGGTTCGATGTGTTGTGCATTCAGAGATGCTCTTCTGCATACCTCAATTGTAATGAGTGGTTATTTGAGTCACTGTTGCTGTTTTATAAGCTCGAACCAGTCTGGCCTTTCTCCTCTGACCTCTGGCATCAACAAGGCATTTGTGCCCACAGAAATAGATATTTTCTCTTTTTCGGACCATTCTCTGTAAACCCTAGAGCAGGGGTGCCCAACCAGTCGCTGATTCCCAGGTGCCCGTGAAGCGCAACCTTGCTCTAACAGCTGACGACAGCTGTTGTCAGCTGTTAGAGCAAGGTTGCGCTCCGGGCGGGAGCTCGCTGAGCTTCATTCTAACACCGGCAGAAGCAGTGGAGGTGGGAGGAGGAGAGTGGAGGGAGCGCGTTCAGGAATATAAACTCCTCCCGCCTCCCACCTCCACCGTTTCTGCCGGAGTTAGAATGAAGCGCAGAGGAGGGTAGTCTCGCGAGTTTTGGGTGGTGTGAATCAGTGCTCCGAACATGATCTTGCGAGACTTTAGGGTCACGTGTTTAAACATGATCGTGAGGCGGAAAATAATGAATGAAAAATGAGCTACCAAGCAAACAAAAACTTATTATTTTCACTTGGAGTGGGAAGAGGACTCATGTAATTCGAGCGCTGCCTTGTCCAAAAAGGATAAGGTGGAATTGCATTTCAAAACAATGCGCAAACGCGGATTTCCTCCTAAAACCGCACAGCATTGATTTTCACACCAGAGGTAAGGCTAATGTACCTCAACACAAAAAAGGTCTTTCAGCAATGACCAAGTTATGAAAGAAGCATTTGATGCTGCAGACATGCTTTTCCGTGATTTAAAAAATAAAAGTGAGATTGTGGCAGCTATAAAGAGGCGCACTTGTCCTGTATGGTTGACACTGTGTCCAAATCCGTGTCCGTGTTTCTGCTGGACTGCTCTGGTGTTGAAAATGAGGTTTTGACTCTGCAAAATGACATTAGGATCAAATCCTGAGCAACAAGTCGCATGGATGGAGAGTTCTGCAGTCTGCTGTCAGAGGAAACATATCCTAACATTAAAAGAGGTGCTTTGAACTTGACAGAACTTTTTGGATCTACCTGTGTA
>NW_013952574.1:138870-140567 GCF_001266775.1 Austrofundulus limnaeus | reverse complement strand
GTTCAGAGACTTAGACTTGACTTTGACACCAATAACTTGAGACTTGAATTGGACTTGAACCTGTTTACTTGAAAAGACTTGATATTTTATCCCAAATCTAAAGTTTAAAACATATTTATAAAGTGCGCCCCATTAATTCATTTCACGCATTCTGTACAACCTCACCGAGCCTCTTGGCACATTTTGTCATCTTTTTTTTAAAACTGTAAGTTCTCGACCGTTTGTGCAGTCTGAAAAATTCCAATGATTCCTGAAAGCCAGGAGTCTGGGCTTTTCGCTAATATATAGAGTTTTACGGTAATATCACGTGATCGGTTGCAGGGAGCCCGGTAAATAAAGACACTCGTGGTGCAGTGTAATGGAAAGTTATGAGCAATTGCGTGTTTTTTTTTAAGCGGAGAGGAAATATTTTTTTAGAATAATATCTACAAGATGTAAGAGTCATCAAGCCTCCACGGAGGTTCCAGGATAATTTTGAGACCTGAGAAGACGTAGAGGAACCGGCTTCTTGTGAAGAAAGGTAACAGTTTATGGAGTATCTGAGCACATCTTGTGAATGAAAGTTTTTACTTTTATGTTTTATTTTATGAATATTTGAAAAGTTGTTTGTGTGCTTATTTTCATAACAGTGTAAGAAGTAGTTACTTTGTACAATATATGCATATTTAGAGTTAGTATGTGTAAATACTGTGCGCATTGTCTCCAAACGCATTGGGATGTGGATATTTTTTTAATTCTACACCAATATTAAATCTGACAGCGGATTCCAAAAGAACATTTCAAACCCTACAAAATAACACCAAAATCGTGTGATTATCTCAAGTATGAGGGAAGTTATTTGGGTGAAATCAGCTCACGTTTTCTTGCTGCAGTTCACAGCAGAACCAATGTGTGACCATTTCACCTTGTTCTTAACTATTTTTGTTCATAACTTACTTAGTGTTCAAGATATCGCTATGAAATTTTAGGAAAAGATTCACATTTTGTTTTTGTAGGAAGCATGTTGTATCTTAAAAACAAATAAAACTTAATAATAGCCAATTCAAAAGTAGCTGAARAGGTATAAAATAATATTACAAGGCAAACTGCAGCATCAAATCAACTTAATGTGTCTTAGAAAGTAAGGAAATTAAAACAATTTAAAAGACATGTGGACYTCTGTTTTGCAAACAAAGCTCCTCAACCAATGACAGRGTGTTAAATGTGTCAAGTGACGGAGACAAGCGTCAACACACTTTGCAACAAGCACAATTCCGGATTTAAAAAAAACATACTTCAACGTTTCAAATCGTTATCAAATTTGGAGCAAGGGCAGATAAAATAACGTTCTTCGTGGCAGCTTAAGGAATCGCTAGAAAAACTCCGAAGATTTACTTTGACCCTCTTTTCAAAAAATTGTCTCTTCAAAACTCATCAACAAAAATTAAAAACTCAAAGAAAAGGCTGTGGCTAACTACCTGACATCAGCGCGGTTTGTTGAAACTCGTAAAAATTACGAAGCAGGAGGAAATTACAAACAAACGCACCGAGCAGCCTTGCAAAATCTGGTCACAGCAGTTTGGGAAGAAAATAGCAGCAGCTGCTGATGAAATGTCAACATCCCTACAATGATGTTTGCTCAGTAAACCCTGCCTTGTTTTATCTATCTATCTATCTATCTATCTATCTATCTATCTATCTATCTATCTATCTATCTA
>NW_013952574.1:135542-138789 GCF_001266775.1 Austrofundulus limnaeus | reverse complement strand
TCTATCTATCTATCTATCTATCTATCTATCTATCTATCTATCTATCTATCTATCTATCTATCTATCTATCTATCGTTGCGAGCAAACTTACTCCTCCACCCGAACTCGTTCACTCTCCGACATGGACCTGATACCAAGGTGAAAGTATAACATACAAGTACTTAATGTTCAAACCCACCTTTATTAAATATAAATGTGAAAAGTTATGATAAAGTACAAAGTTGTTTAAAAGCATTAATGCGCATGTAGAGACAACCACACAACCTGATTCAGGAGAACCCGGTGCACTCAGCTGGTCTGCTGGTAGTCGTCTGGGCTGATGAGGAAGCTGCTGCTCTTTTTACACCCTCCTCGAACACAAAGACACAGGGCAACTCCAGGAAACAGTTCAACTGGTCTCAACCGTTTCTTTCTGCCAGTTCTTTCAGCTTACCCCACCCAGTTGTGAAACAATGTAAAGTCGACTCCACTGCGTCTTTTCCAACAATTCACAAGAACATTAAGTACATAATCCATTTGAATAAGTGAATAAAATAGGTAATACTTCAGCTGATAAAATGCTGCTAAATAAACCAATAAGTAAAAGTGAACACTATCTAAAGTTGATTATAAAACTGTACATCTCGACAATCCCCCTTTTGACTTCTCCTCCAGAGGTCCACACCGTATAAAGGCCCTTATCACTCAACTCTGCGGAATCTCAAGAGTAGGAGAGAGGTGTCTGTTATAAGAGCATCTCTACTTTCAATTGATGATGTGGCCTTCATGAGCATTTGACGTGTGACAGCCGGATCCTGTTTCTCAATGGCTGCCGAGATTAATCTGAGACAAGGATCTTGTGCAGGGGATGCAGCAACATCCACAAGTAACAATGATTGCCACAAAAATAGCTATGGAGGTGAGTACTGAAATGATGATACCTTTCCATGCTCCAAACGTCTTCTCCAACTAAGGAGAGAATGGATTGTCAACCCCAGAGTGACTCTGCATTTCCTCAGAGAGCGTTCTAAGGCCCTTAGGGGCCTTAGTGACCTTTCCATCAGGGGCTGTATTGTTGGGGATAAAACTACAACAGAGATCACCAAACATGCTACAAACCCCGCCTCTCTCAGCCAGCAACATGTCGGCCATCCTATTTTGTACAGCCATTAAGGATGTCGGGGCAAGCTGCTCTGCTAGACCCTCCACAGCATCTCTGGTCAAATTAGCAAGTCTCATCGTGTTAAAATGAACATAATTAATACGGTCAACGTTTTTACTAGGGGTGACGGGAAAAAATAAAGACACAATTGGAATATTCTCAAATCCTGCAGCTATCTGATCAGCTAACTTATGCTCGTTCGGGACTCCTKGAGGAACTCCTATGGAGTCAATGTAAATGGGAGAACCTACTGTTGGGTCAAGGTTAATAGATCTGCGCTGCCTAAGCTGACTAGAGGCATGATTAAAATTTTCCACTTTAGGACCTATCAAGGTAAGGGAGGCCACCAGGCACACCATAGCACACAGACCTATTGAGTTATCAGGAATGCGAGCAAGTAGTCTCCTCCTCAAGTCTCTCCTTTCACCACAAAATAGTACAGGCCGGCTCTAACAACTAAACCAATGGGACAACGAGAACCCTTAGTGGTATCTGCCTTCATGGTGATGTTACACCACAATGAGTTGATTTGTCCTAGTTTTTATTACGCTTTGTGGCAGACAAGTTGAAACAAAAATAGTCATTTCTTTGAAGGGCAGTGAAGGGGCCAGTCTGTGTGCGATTTGGAGCTGCAGGAAAAATACTCTCCAAGGTGGAGCAGTTGGTCGTTATTAATCTTATAGCTAGATTGAGCAWACAGTGAAAACCTATGACATCTGAAAGGATCAATGGTGCTGGTTCAGTAAAGAGGGTGGGTCTAGCTGCTGCACAGGCCACACATTCAGACAAAGAGGCCTGTCATGCTGCCTCAGCTAACCATTCCAGCCACAAGTTGATCTKTCTGTAGCCAGTAGACATAGCAATCACATCGACTGGGGTAAGACTAGAATAATCTACAGAGGTCACCCCTGGGCTCAAATCCTGTACCGGGGAAAGGGGAGAGGGAGTAGTACCAGGAGTTAGTGACGGGGAGTTAGAGGGAACATCTGTCATTACTAACTGAATTAAACCATAAGGATCTCTGCCAGACACTTCAACTCCCATCATTATCAGAAAGACCTTTGGGTTAGTATAGGTGGAGGGAAAGAAAGAGACTCTCCTTACAGAAAGAGAGATAGGATTTTGGGAGAGCGAATAATCCCGCTGGATGGTTATGCTATCCCTCCACCACTGTTTATACTGGGTGGCGGAGTACCCATCCATATTTGGGGTCCATCTTCCTGTGTATAAGGTGACATCGTCCCACGTGCAAGCACTGGGAGTACAGCGGCCAGGCCTATCCTGAAGGCGACAAGGACACACATATACTTCTGAGTTCCTATAGGAGGAGTTATATCCTCCACAATCCAACACTTCACACAAGTCAAAAGTGAAAGTGGTAGAGTGATTTTTCCACATAAGGCAGCTTCAAGGCTCTAAGTCCTTGCACTGTCACATATTCTCTCTTCCCTCGGTTGAGTTTACAATGTTCTCGGCCAGGTATTACACAATACAGTTCAAGTAGCAAAAAAGTGACTGCAAATACCCCTACTACCATCCCTGCCACTACTGCGGCCCTCTTCTGACCATCCCAGAGCATGTTGCTTCAAAAGGTAACAGTGATAACAGTATAACGCTAACTAAGAGGCAATAACAAAACTTCAACGAACTATAGAAAAATAGTAACGAACTCTCACAGAGCAGCGTTCCTCACCAGACAGCCTGGTTGTCTCCTGAAAAGCAAGCAAAATAATTCAAAGTTAAATTCAAAAATAAGACAGAAGATATTACTTTTAGAATGTGCCACACATACACAGGGGCATTCCCCTGGAATACAGCTACTCAGGGCAGAGTCCCTGGCGTTGCTTGGGGATAATGATCCTCCTATGTCCCCAAGTTTTCTTCATGTAATGTGAGACTCTAAAATGTAGTGTTTTTATCGGGGGAGGTGTCCGTACTAAATGTGGCTATTCCAACACCGAGTGGCCCAATTTAACAGAGTTCTTCTGAGCCCGCACGCAACTTAACTCGGCTGTTTTGGTCTAACCAAGCAAAAGACACAGTTTAGTTTACGAGTTTGAGGTCCTCGGTCATGTCCGTCAGATTTCTGCCTGGCTCCTTGGCTGG
>NW_013952574.1:129561-134863 GCF_001266775.1 Austrofundulus limnaeus | reverse complement strand
ACCTTATGGTCCACCTTAGGATCCTTCTCGGAGGTTTGGATGCTGGAATGCGGCCCTGGGAATGGTCTACCTGTGGTTAACTCATAAGGGGTGAAACCAGTGCCATTATTAATAGATGCTCTTATAGTCATTAATGCGATGGGCAAAGCATCGAGCCAATTTAGTTTTGTCTGTGCACAGATTTTTCCCAATTTTTGTTTGATATTTTGATTCATTCTTTCAACTTTTCCTTGTGATTGAGGATGATAAACTGTTCCAAAGGCATGTTTTAAGCCTAACATCTTTTCCACAGCCTGCAGGTCTGTGTTTTTAAAATGAGTGCCATTGTCAGAGCTTATTTTTTCAGAAAACCCATGCCTTGGAATATAGTGATTTATTAAGAACTTTACAACTGTTTGCTGTCCTCTCTTTTGGCGGGAAAGGTGAATGAAAAAATATCTCTAACGTTCTGCTAGGGGGAGACAGAAAAATGCATTAGCTAAATTGATATATGTGAACAACTTGTGTTTAGGGCTGAGATTAGTGAGAGCTACATGGGAGTTAGGGACAAGGCAGGTAGGAGTCTGCAAAATGGCYTTAATAACTCTAAGATCATGAACCATCCTATATTTACCTGTGCCTGGTTTTTCAACAGGGAGGATGGGAGTGTTCCGTTGTGAGCAGGATGGCTCCAACAGCTTTCAGGAGGCCCTAAACTGTGTTTTGCAAACCTAAAGCTGCTTCAGGTTTGTGGGAATATTGATAAAGCCAAATGGGATCTGTGGAATGTAGTTGAAAGGAAATAGGAGAACAAATGCTAAGGCCTACGTCTTCTGGTCCTTTGGACCAGAGCGAGTCAGGAAGTGATGACAACATTCTGGGAACATCAGGGTGATCGGATTTTTCTCTACCATGGTCTCTGGAAATCAGTTCGTGAGTCAAGGTGCCCTGGTAACAGCAATAGAGTAGCAGTCAGTAGAGGGTGAGAATGAGACAGAAGGGAACTGAGTGGGAGTCCAGTCTGTAGCACCAAGAGCTGCTTTTACCATGGGGCCTAAGTCTTTATCCTGATGTTTTGGAGAAAGAGCAAGGGAGACATGTGGTACCGCCTCTGCCGTCATTCAATACCACTCTAGCTGTGAGGGGGACAGAGTGACATTTGAGGCTACCCCTTGAGGTCCTGCAATGATCTTATCAGAGGGTAAAGACCACTCTGTATCTTGTAGGGCTGAAGCAAAAGCTTCATGATAGCATTCATTGGAGTCACGGTCATAAAAGAGAGTGACATGAAGAGGATCCAAAGGAGGGACGTAAGGGTGGAGGGCATCCAACCATGGCTTCCAAGACAGGAAAGCAGAGAGGATGCCAGTGTGCTGTGGGTTTTCTGGATGTCAATAGATGTCAGCCACTTCAGGTTGGATAGGTTGCAGCAGATACTGAGAGGATGAGTGAGAGGATGATTGAGAGGARGCAGAACATGTCCATTGTGTCCCATCCAACAGTCTGACAGTGAGTCCAGTGGATTCACACAGGATTGAGGCCCCTAATTTCTTTAAAAGGTCCCACCCCAACAAGTTAACGAGAACATCATTGGAAAGGACTAAGGGATGGGTTGTAGATTGGGTCCCCGCTGATATAGGCAAAGGTTTAGAAGGAGGCAGTCTTTGTTGTTCCCCAGAAAAACCCACAACAGACACAGTAGCGGTTGTTGCATGTTTGTTATACTCAGAGTCTTTCAAAGTAGAATAGGTTGCACCAGTATCCACTAAGAAAGGGAGGGTCTTATTTAAGACAGTCATTTGCACCATAGGATCTGCCCCTCCTCCTATGTGCTGGGTTTTCTGTGGGATGTGTCACTGCTGAAGATGTCCCTCGGGACCATGCCACTGAGCCCAGTCTCCGGGCATGTTGGGGTACTGGCCAGTTGAAGCCATCTGTGGATTGGGAGCTTGGTATTGTGCTCCTCCATGTGGGGGACCTTATCCCTGTCTCATGAAGTAGTCTCTGGCCCAGTGTCCAGGTTTGTGGCAGAAGTGACAAACATCCTGTGCTCTGGGTCCCTGCATGTAACCACGGCGGTAACCCCTACCCKGTGGTCCCCCCTTAGCCCTCCAATGGCCTCTAGTGGGCCATTGGGGCTGCTCATAAGTGACTGGAGGTGTTGGCAAAGGTGTTACAGGGGGTGTTTCAGGTGGTGCTGCTACAGCTGCCACCATTTGCTTTTTGTCCTTCCTGGGGTTGACCACATCTCTGCTTGCTTCAGCTGAAGTTTAAGTAACTGGGTCTGCATGTCCTCTGAATCAGTCTTGGCTTTGTTGGCTTCGTCAGCAGCTTTCTGCAAGTGATGAATTAGATGTCTTTCCCACATATCAGAATCAGCAGAATGCAAGTCTGGATTAGATTTCATAGCGTCAGTCACAGAGGTAGGCACTCCATCCAGGATGGCCTGTCTGAAAAATGTCTTTGCTCTTTACTCTGGCCATGGCAGTGTGTCCTGTCATGCCAATCCTGCTTACACTGATCTAAGTAGGAGGTAGGGTTCTGTCCAGGTTTCCACTGAAACTTGGGAACACCTGCTCCCTCTGGGAGAGGATAAGCCTCTCTCAAAGCTACTGCCAATGCTGTGATGTGTCGGGTCATTGGGTCAGAGTCGGGCACACGACGCCCCCATTTGGCTGCAACTTCTATCTCACACATCTTAGTTGAAGTCACACATCTTGCTCACAGAGCTCTTATGTCACCCACAGCTAGAGTCGTCCCTTTAGTAAAGCTGTCGACCAGATTTAGCCACTTACTGCCTCCTTCAGTCAGTGGGGGAAGTCTGTCCACTAGGGCCTGTATGTTACCCAAGGCAAAAGGTTTATACTTAATCTGGCCACGAGAGTACAGTAGAGGATAATTACCAGGATGAGATATGCTGCTGCTTTCTTCCTGCTCTTGTGGATCTGGTTTGACACTTGCTGAGGGTGGAAAGTAAACTGTAGGGAGGCCAGAGCTTTGGGACACAGCACTTTCACATGGGACAGCGAGCCGTTCAGATGTAATTCTGACTGGTACTGCCCAGGAACCACCATTCATCTGTCTGGGGGTCTGTGTAACATGTGGATGCTCTCTTTGGGGAAGCTCAGGTCTATTTTCCCAGCCTAAAAGGTGCTGGGAGTTAGGAGTGATGGACAAGGTGTGGCTGCTTGAAGGCAGTGAGCTAAGAGGATATGACCAAGCCACACTCCCAGGGGAGCTGCTTTCTATATCTGCATCTGCAGCGGGCTGCAGTGATGTGGGCAGTGCTGATCTTGTTAATTTGAATGGGTCTACTTTTGTAAGTTCATCTGTGTTCATGGAACTCAGATCATCCATACAAGCTCTATAAGGTGAACTTGTGACTGTACGGGCTTTCATGTGGGCCAGTCACTCACTTTCTGGTGCTATTTCTACTGTGCCCTTTTTAACATCATAAACTGGATACATACCAGGTGCAGATGGAACTGGAGGAGGGTTTGTGTGTGAGTAAGGGGGAGGCTCAGCAGTGTGTGACCTTTTTCTCACTTCCTTTGGCTGCAGCCAGAGACGGCTCTGCAGAAGATGTGTTGTTCGCTTTATTTCCTGTGTCCGTGACTAACAAATGTGTGAGTCCTTGTGCAATCAACACCAAATGACACCACTCTTTACAATTGATCTCTGCTTCACTTAACTGTTTTTATGCTTCCTCTTGACAAACACACCACATGACTCTTGCTTCTGCATCTCAACCTGCTCTTTCTCCTTTTTACAGCTCTGAACCTTGTCCCATATAAGATCAACCACACTGCTCTGTTCAGAGTTGCCAGACAGTTCATCCAACTTTTGCTGCAACTGTTTCTCTAATTTTTTATCCAACACAGACAGGGAGACCGCTTCTTTTACTATTTTAATTTGGTTTTGTAAAGGTTTAGGTTCACCCTGTAGTGGTATTTCCCTAATCAATCCCTCCTCTACTTCTCTGTCAAATTCACCATCCATTCTTGCTCACACACACAGTCAGGGCCCTCAAAATCTTTATTGTTTCAGGAACAATGGAGACAAAGCTACTCCTCTTAACCAGGGGATTGCTTATATCTCCTCCGGAACTCTTTTATTTATTCCTCATTCACTCAGTCGGTCTTATGATTAGACAGAGCCTCACTGCTCGACAGACTGACTACAGAGGAGGATCATAGCATAGTTGAACACATGGKTATAAAATAGTGCCAAATACATTAAAATCCAACAGTAACTAACTGGCAAAAACATGGCAAAAACAAAACAAGAAGCATAATACACAACATAATACAGTCAAATTTTAGCTTTCATATATTCTAACATCATTCCAATATTATATTTTGTCCACACGCTTTTGCGGCCCTGTTACCTCATCTCCAGCAAGCAGTTCAATGCAATGAGGCCGATCCATAGTTCTCACAACTGATATATAGTGTAGGTACAACCAGCGACAGCAGATGGCACTGTTTCWTTCCCAATTTAAAGGGATTTGACCTAGGCTCATTTTACCAATTTTACATATAGATATTTCTAGTTATATTTCTATATTTTTTGTGTCCCAAAATTAGTGGTGTGACAGCGCCCTCTAGTGACCAGCCGCCACTGACAAGACATATAGTCACACCAGAATCATTTCTGTGCACACAACTTTCTTTTAGCACATAAAGACAGTCTCCTACTTTTGTAACATTTCAGTTCCTAAAAGAAACCCGAACATTTCAAAGGAAGAAAAAGAGGGTAAAATATAAATGCGATGCCTGTAGCAAGATTCCCACAGCTCCTCACCTGAGCAGCCTCTGAGGCAGACATCTTTGTCTTCCATCATGCTGTCTGCTGGTGAAAGGTGGGAATGGACTTGGGAAAAGTCAGACAGGAGGTGAGATGAGTTTTAGAAGCTGCATGCCCACCCAAACTCTCCTTTTTTTCTCTTTGACCTCACCCTGTCTATTGTTTGAGTGGCAGTACACTCAATTTGGTCCATTTGGCTGTTGTTTCACACAGACGTACACACAGACACCACTCCCACCCACACAGTGCTGCTGGCATACACTCATACAGATGAAGCTAAGGCTGCTTTCCCAGCATGCTCTGAAAGCCCATAGTGCTGCTTGTTATGACAGCCGTGTTGTGTGTGTGTGTGTGTGTGTGTGTTGATTTTAGGAGGGAGATATTGCGTGTCAAGTGCTCTCCAGGGCTAAACTATCATTTCTGAGTGTTATCACACCATCCTACTTCTCAGGGGCTTGCTGTCTTTCTTTCTGTCTTTCTCCTTCTTTAACACACACACACACACACACACACACAC
>NW_013952574.1:127586-129372 GCF_001266775.1 Austrofundulus limnaeus | reverse complement strand
CACACACACACACACAATGTCTCTCTATCCTTGTGGGGACTTTCCATTGACTTCCATTCATTTGTTTTAAATTTTATATCATATTATATTATACCCTAAGGCTAAACACACAGGTACCAATCTGCTAAAACTAACCTAAACTCAATTCACACCTTGATCCTAAACCTAACCGCCCCACCCAAAATCAGCTACCGAATTGGCATCTYGTCCCCACAAGGCTGCATTTTCCTGAAAAATCGTCCCCACCAACTAGCAAGAACAAGGCCACACACACACATGCACAGGAGGAGCTGTAGATACTTTTAACCCAGTGAGGTGTGCAGACAAAGAAAACAGGAAACTAAACTAAGTTCACCAGTTGGTCATAATAACATGGTATTTTTCCACACTGGAAATAGAAAAGTCCCAAACTGACATGTGGAAATGAAAAACTTATTCATCCTGTAAGTATAAAAAAATAAAAAGATTTGGTCATAAATAGTTACTAAAAGGCAGAGTCAGACAATGTGTTTTCACCTCTGCTGTATGTGTGTCTTTCAACCACTGGACAAATTTTAATGCCACTCAGAAAGTATTTATTTTGTGTTCATCTACAACAACTATGCTTATTCCTGATGGCTACCGCAACCAACTGACCTTGAAAAGAAAAAGGACAATAACTTGTCAGTTTTACAGTTAGTTATACAGACACTGGTGTGGTAGATTCACCTCCAAATCAGCCATTGAGGAGCACTTTGTGTTAGGGTTTCCAGCTGTCCCATATTGGCACAGATGTCAATTTTCAGTCAAATTACAATTAATACAGAAAACTCTTTTTCCTGTATTCTGAGCATAACCTATAATCAGAGCTGTCATGTTACAGCAGGCAGGTAGGTATTTATAAACTGTGGTGGCCAAATGCAATGACCATAAGATACACTGACGGCATTGAAATGACTGTTGAACTTGCGCTCCCCTCTTAAGGGGCCCTGCGACTGCGTACAGCAACAGGCTGTAGTGGCTTCATTAGCTTGTTTACTGAACTTTACCACAAGCTACATGCATGTCGATTCTGAAGATTTTGTGCAGTCAGAGCTGGTTAAATAATTATCTGACATGCTCCTTTAGTTCAGTGTTTAGATTTTAAAATAGAATAGAAACAGTCTTTATTGTCCCATGGAAGGGAAATTCAGGTGTAACGGCAGCAGCATCAGTTCACAACAAAATAATACAGTATATTGCTATGCACCAATAGCAATTTTAAACCTGCACTGAAAAAATGAGTTGTTAGAAAAAGATAGTCAACGTTTTCCACGTAGAAATTCTTTATTTTCACTTGAAAATGTCTAAGTTACTTTTTAATTAGAAGTAAATCATGCTTTTAAGAAACACACTCAAGTCAATTTTATTGGCACATTTTTCACATTATGTACTCCTGTTTGGCTAGTAAATTTTACTTTTTAAAATGTGCTTGTAAAATGTAAAATGTGCTTTTTTTAAGAAACACTTGTTACGGCCCAAAAAACAGAAGGGTCACAACAAACGTAGAGGACATGGAAACAGATGGAAACAGAATTCAAACACTTTGGTTTTAGTAATTATTCTGGTCTTTTGTCCTTCCTGGATTCATGCTGGAAAAAAATGGAATCAAAACCTAGCTGCAAAAGAAGGAAAAAAGAACATGAAACTTTTTCTACCTGTGCCCAAACTAATCAAAAATAAAACTCAAAGTACAAATAAAAGGTGGACCAGGTAAGCCAGCCAAACAAAACTACAGGTGTAACAATGGGCCAACCCTATACAGGGC
>NW_013952574.1:123693-125472 GCF_001266775.1 Austrofundulus limnaeus | reverse complement strand
AATAACACAAAGGTGCCAGTCAGTGTATAAGACACTAGTCTGGTCTAAAATGTAATAAAAACAACATACAAACCCATTGTGACAAGTCTAGAGGAGACAAATTTTTATGCAAGAAGCTATTTAAAAATAAATGGATCTCTACCTTAGTGGGACTTCTGACACTGCCCAGGGTCTCATAGGTGGGCAGTATGAGGTGTAAGCAGGTCTCCAGATGATCACCAATCTTTGTGGATCTGTTCTTGGACTTGATTTTCATGTGAGAGAAAGCTGACTCCAGAACTCTCCATCTATGCGACTTGTTGCTGTGGATTTGATCCCAATGTCATTTTGCAGAGTCAAAACCGAATTTTCAACACTGGAGCAGTTCAGCTGAAACACGAATTTGGACACATCCACCCATCCTGGTGGAGAGCTGCACGTCTTATAGCAGCCACTTTTATTTTTAAAATCACGCAAAAGCATGTCTGCAGCATCAAACGCTTCTTTCATAAATTCGTCATCGCTGAAGGATGTTTTCCGCAGTTTTTTTTTTTTTGTGTTGAGGCAGGTACGGTGCTGCATTAGCAGCCTTACCTTAGCTTAGGAGGGGGAATCCATCTCGTAGCATCTGTGCATTGTTTTGAAAGAAATGCAGTTCCACGTTATCCTTTTTGGACAAGCCAAGGCAGCGCTCAAATTACATATGAGTCCTCTTCCCACTCCAGGTGAAAATAATAAGTTTTTATTTGCTTGTTAGTTGTCTTTAATTTATTTTTTTTCCACCTCGCTGCTTTGTTGTGAACACGTGACTCTGAAGTCTTGCAAGACCGTATTCGCACCCAAAACTCGCGAGACTACGTCTGTGAGCGGAGCTGACGAGCCAGCTCGTCAAATGTGCTGGGGAGGGCGGAGGGAGCGTGTTCAAGGCTGGAATGTAAACTCCTCCCGCCTCCCACCTCCACCGCTTCTGCCAGAGAGCTCAGCGAGCGGACATGAATCCCAGGCAAGAGCTCAACTGTTGCTCTCAGCTGACGAGCTGGCTCTCAGCTGTTAGAGGAAGGTTGCGCTCTGTGAGCTACCGGGAACCGGACGACAAGCTACCGGTCGATCGCGATTGACGGGTTGGGCACCCCCTGGTCTACATTATTACGTTTGAAATTATAGCTWTAATTCAAACAGAATAGCCTCTTGTCAACATAATCATAGAGCGTGATTTATTTTCAACTCGAAATATCTTCAAACTGATGAAATATAAAGTTATTAATGAAGAAAACCCATCTGGATAACAGCAGACTGACTGCACGTAAAATATTCGACAGGTCTGGACCACTCGTGAATTTTGTTCGTATCTGAAGAAAATCTCAGAATACGAGAAAATTGTTGAATGCCACAAATTCTTCTAAATGACTCATAGGCACAACTTAAGAACAAATCTGTGCATACGAACGGTTCTTGCATGAGGCCCATTGTACTTGTTCCTCTGCATGAATGCCTTAGTAGATTTTGAGCAGTGTTTAGGGTCGTTGTTTTGTTAGAAGATCCAGCCCCGGCTTCAGCTTTGTCACTGATTCCTGGACATTGGTCTCCAAAATCTGCTTATATTGATTGGAATCCATGCATTCCTCAACTTTAACAAGATTCCCAGTCCCTGTARGGGCCACACATTTCTTGGAGTGCTGTGTTCTTTTTCTGCCATGCATAACAGTCCTTGTTATGACCAAATAACTATTTTAGTTTCATCAGTCCACAGCACAGATGGATGGATAGACGATAGGTAGGTAGGTAGGTAGGTAGGTAGGT
>NW_013952574.1:117078-118531 GCF_001266775.1 Austrofundulus limnaeus | reverse complement strand
GTTGAAGCTCCTTTAAAGTTTGCTGCACAACATTTAAATAAGCACTGGGAGAATATAGTCTGGTCAGATGAGACCAACATTGAACTGTTTGGATGCCAGAATACACATCATGTTTGGAGGTCAAATGGCATTGCACATCAGCCCAAAATCGGGCTTTCCTTCGGAAATTCCTTCAAATAATTGAAGGAAGGATGAGTGGAAAAATGTACAGAGACATTCTTGATAAAAATCTGCTTCCATCTACCAGGATGATGAAGATGAAACGTGGCTGGACATTTCAGCAATGACCCTAAATACAAAGCCAAGGAAACTCTCAACTGGTTTCAGAGAAAGAAAATAAAGCTGCTGGAATGATCCAGCCAATCACCTGACTTGAATCCAATAGAAAATCTATGGAAAGAACTAAAGATCAGAGTTTATAGAAGAGATCCACAAAACCTTCAAGATTTGAAGACTGTTTGTGTGGAAGAATGGGCCAAAATCACACCTGAGCAATGCATGTGACTAGTTTCTCCATTCAGGAGGCGTCTTGAAGCTTTCATTGCCAACAAAGGCTTTTCTACAAAGTATTAGATAAATTTCAGTAAGCGTGTTCAATAATTTTTCTCTGTGCCATTCCACATTATTACAAATAACTTAAGTTCTGGACATTTATGGTTTGATTTCTTTGTATGTATGGACCAATTGGGTTGTTACCAACATCTGGTGAAAATTTAGTGTCATTAGCACCTCTAGTAATATATGTACTGAGAAAAATGGTGATGCGTTCAATACTTATTTTACCCGCTGTATGTTTCAGAAGGTCAGTTTAATGTTCAGTTTTATCTTTTTATATTTTAATAATGGGGGTTATGAATAATGGGGGTTTTATGGGACACGGCCTCAGACAACAGTTTAAGAGACCAAGCCTCAGACAGTTTTCTAAGACCCAACCTCAGACCACAGTCTTCAGAGACCCAGCTCCAGACTACAGTGTTCAGAAACCCAGACTCAGACGAAAGTCTGAAGAGACGCAGCTTCAGATGACAGTCTTCAGAGATCCAGCCTCAGATGACAGTATTAAGAGACACAACTTCAGACAGTCTTCAGAGACCTAGACCCAGAAGACAGTCATTGGAGACCCAGCCTCAGATGTACTGTTATATGGGACACTGCCTCAGACAAAAGTTTTAAGAGACAAAGCCTCAGACAGTTTTCTAAGACCCAACCTCAGACCACAGTCTTCAGAGACCGTGATAAACATCAATGGTTTTGTTTGCATGAACTTATTTTCACCTGTCAGCAACAAATCATTTGGTAACCTAAATCAGCTGTTTGCATGGACAGAAGAAAACTCCTTTTTTCAGACAGATGGAAAGTTTGTACAGTAGGGGAGACCGGGTATGGTTGTAACACTTTTTGCTCCAGCACCTGTAACTCACAGAATTTTTGAGCTAGAGTTTTCAAACTTTTA
>NW_013952574.1:107464-111418 GCF_001266775.1 Austrofundulus limnaeus | reverse complement strand
TTTGTTTGTTTGTTTGTTTGTTTGTTTGTTTGTTTGTTTTACAGTTGTTTTCTCTACCTAATGTGGCTGTGTGTGTGTGTCTTGTCAGGCGGTGAACAGGTGGATCTCTGAATGGTCTGGAGCCGGCAGTCTGGACCAGTGAGGGCCAGCACCTACAGATGACACCATCCTGCATGCTGCTGCACAGAGATGGAGGTTTGAAATAGTTGTTGGAGATTTGTGAATCTGCACCATCGTAAGTCACTTTTTGTAAAAGTATAAACAAGAGAGTTTTATATTGTGTGCTTTGACTTTTGTTTTATGTTTTGTTTTCCCTCCCCTGTATGGAGAGAAAGAGAGGAGAATTCTTTGAATAAATGGAAAAGAGTTCCCCTGCTCCAAAGTTATTTAAGTCTGTGGTTCTCAGTGTGCAGGTTTCCAGCCCTCATAGCTTGCATGTTACAGTGAGTACTAATTGAAGGAGGAAAAAAATGATCCTTTTTGTTCAAGCATCACTTTTCTGTTTCTCTGTCAGGAGTTAAGTAAGGATTTTTATCTTTTTTTGTAGGTAAATATATGGTTAAGTAGATGGTTTTGTTTGACAATACTTTAAATTAAATAAAACTAGCAACACATTACGTTCTGTTTTATTTAAAGAAGTGAGGAGCAGGGAGATGAAAAATTATGTTTTTTTATACTGAGACTGGACAAGTAGATCTCGGCAAACTGCCGACTTCAAAAGTAGCTCTTGGTTCAAAAAAGGTTGGGCACCCCTGATGTAGACTAACAACATAAACTGGTTAAATTAAAAAAAATTGGCTATTAATTTTGTTGTATAGCGCTTCAATAATAATACGAAGTTAATGGAAGTTTTGAGACATTTTAAAATGCTTTTTCTCCAGAAACGCATCCGCCACTGGGCGGGGGGGGGGGGGTGGTGTGGGGGGGTTGCGGTGCGCGACTGCCCCTCTCAATAAGTGGAACATGTAACACAGTTGTTTACACTTGAATTAAAAATATTTGACCAAGGAAAAAATGGAGCAGGAATACAGAGAGAGATAAATATGATAAGATTTTTATTTCTGTGACTGTACAACCCACCGGTGACACGACATTAGTAGCAGTCATTTCATTCCTTGGCTTTAAAGCAGATCCTTTAATTATACAGCTGATGCTGTTTAAAATGACCTTTTTTGTTTTGTTTTGTTTTGTTTTGTTTATTTGTGGATCTCCGAGAGCAGAACTTCAATCTCCGAACTAGTTCTTCTTTTTTACTTTGCAATGTCATTTATGAATGGACACTTCCTGGTATGTGTGGCAGGAAACGTATATCCTTATTGGTGTTTTTTGGGGTGGTAATTATGTAAATCACCTCTCTCCGTGCACGAGCAGCTGATACGCATTCATCAGTTTACGCTCCTCATTTATACACACTTTTCCTGAAGATAGAACAGTTTGTTGAATCTGACGTGACATGTTCGTACGAACCCTTCGTACGTACAAAAGTAAGAGAAATTTAGGATAAGAATAAGAACATGTTCTTGCATGAGGCCCATTGTTCTGGAATGGCCATCTCAGTCCCCAGACCTGAATATTATTGAAAATCTGTGGTGCCACTTAAAGAGAGCTGCCCATGCTTGGAAACCATCAAACCTGAATGAAGTAGAGATGTTTTGTAAAGAAGAATGGTCTAAAATACCTTCAGTCACAATCCAGACTCTCATTAGAAGCTATAGGAAGTGTTTAGAGGCTGTTATTTCTGCAAAAGGAGGATCTACTATATATTGCGTTAAGGTTTTTTTTATGGTGCCCAAATTTTTGCACCTGCCTAATTTTGTTTAACCAATTATTGCACACTTTCTGTAAAACATATAAACTTCATTTCACTTTTCAAATATCACTGTGTTTGTCCCCTATATGACATGTTTTACAGATTTTTTTATTCAAACAGTCAATTATTTACAAAAGATAAATCAGGAAAATTAACAAGGTCGCCCAAACTTTCGCACCCCACTGTATATATATACAGTATATACAGTATACTGTACATTGGAGTACTGAGATTTATTAGGACAGTACAATACACAGTTTTTATTGTACTGGACATACCAGGAAATACACCTTTAAGTCCTTTAAGTGTGTGATGCTCTGAGAAACTGTAAAAAATCTTAAGCAACCCATTTCAGTCCCTGCAGATCTCAGTCATCAGATTAAGGGTTAAGGTTTAAAACTGAACAGGTATGGCATTTTTAAAAATGGTTTATAGATYGAGCCTTCCTAAAAATATTTAAAATGGCAGCACAACATAGTTTCATCTGAATGACCCTTTAGACTTCCAGAACTATGAGATGTTTACCCATAATTCACAGCTTCCTCTTTGTAGAAAACTAAACACACAAGTGTCTTTTTAAGTTGCAGTTATTGTTGCAGGTGTCATGATAAAATCTTAATTGACATTGTTTGGTCTATTTTTTATGCACAGAAGTAGAAAATTCACAAGAGTTTGAGCAATTCAGTCTAATTAGTGAACAAAAATGGTAATTCCTTTAAAAATGATCTTTCTTCTTTCTTTTTAGCTCATTCTCATCTTCTAACTTTTTAAATCCTCTTTTTCCTGTGACTCGGCTCCTTGTCTTGTCGCCTACAATCTTCAGCCCACCTTTTTCTGATTCAGCACCGTCCTCAGCTGTGTCATGGGAAGCCACTTCATCATCATTACCACCATTTTAATTCCATAGCCTTTTCTTCCTAAATAAAGTGTGTAGTTTTGTCTTTTTGTGCTGACTTACTGCACTTGAATTCAGCTTTTTCTGTGTTGCTSTACTTTGCATTGAAATGAAGTGGTTTTGGGAGCCTTGCACTAGTGTAGCTTGCATCAGCTCCTTGCAAGCTAATAAGGGTACCAGCATTTGCCTGCATCAGAGAACATCAAAGCCAGCGGTTCCCTCTGAGCTCGAAATCGGAGTGCACACAGCGGGCACCAAAGGAAAAAAACACACACTGATGATCACGCACAGTCGCAGACGGGTGCATACAGCGGGCAAGAGAGAAGAGCAGCTTCTTGTTTTCACACAGCGTTATCATACACAGTATGTTAATACATTCTTGTGATTGTGCAGAAACAGTTGGTGGTGTCATGGAGGGATGAGCTGTCCAGACTGCAGAGAAAAAGACGTCTAGTGATCTAAAATACTACATTTTGTCTAACTGTAGATGTTTCTGTGATCATCACATTGTGAAAAGCTTTATGTGATGCTTCCAGTGGCGGCTGGTCAATGGGGTCGCTAGGGTGCCACCCCACCACTAGTTTTTTTGTACACAAAAAATAAAAAAAATAACTAAATAAAACGTTATAAATGTTTCGAAAAAGTATCGTATATATGTTTTGTGATAAGTAGAATAAATAATTTAGAGTTATTGATGTGTAAACTTTCATTTTACTCATGAGCTTTTTCGTGTTGAGTCACTTCCAGGTCACGGGCGGTTCGCTGCCCCAGACTCCCATAGACAAGTCATTGGAAGATTTTGGACATGCGCAGTAAGTCCTCAATGCAAAATAATAGCGTGGCCTGTGGCGCAGCTCGTCACCACTCAGCAGCTGACCTCTCATTTTCATTTCTATGGGGTCCACCCTGTCGACGACTCAACGTCATATTAATGTGGCAGCCTACTGACTGCTGCAGGCAGATTTTGGAGAACAACAAACAAGAATGAAGGAGAAAACAACACCGTAAGTCTCTTATATCCAGTGGCGTCTGGTGGAATTTTCTCCAGGTGGGGCTACAACTCCAAAATTGAAGTATCCCAAAAAGGAATCAAACATGTACTAAGTTGTATCACGCCAGTATATTTATTAAACATGTGACAATAATAAAACAGCATTACAATGTCATGTAGTGTTTTATTTTTAGTACATAAACTTTGTTCTTCTGTTACTGAGAAGCAAATTTCTTCATGACTCTGGTTAAAGTCAGG
>NW_013952574.1:104489-105891 GCF_001266775.1 Austrofundulus limnaeus | reverse complement strand
GGTATTGAAAGCAGTTTTCCACTCATCTCCTTTTCTGATACGAACAAGATGATAAGCGTTGCGGAGGTCTAATTTGGTAAAAATMTTGGCCCCTTGAATGAGATCGAAAGCTGAGGACATCAGAGGTAGGGGATATTTGTTTTTAACAGTAATGTTATTAAGACCCCGATAGTCAATGCAGGGTCTTAGGGAACCATCCTTCTTTTTGACAAAAAAGAACCCTGCACCAGCTGGGGATGCAGAAGGGCGTATTATACCAGCCTGTAAACTCTCCTCAATCTACTCAGTCATGGCCTTTGTTTCAGGTACAGATAATGAAAACAACCTTCCCCTAGGGGGAACTGTACCTGGTATGAGATCAATCGGACAGTCGTAAGGTCTATGGGGGGGTAGTGACGTGGCTTTGGACTTATTAAAGACTTATTTTAGATCATGGTATTCCTTAGGTATTTTAGTTAAATCAGGATAATTTTTATTAGCATCTTCTGGAGGACAGGAAGACCCTTTGGCGTCTAACAAACATGAGGAAGAACATTGATTAGCCCAGCCTAAGATTTCTCTTTTGACCCAGTCAATATGAGGATTATGTTTCTTAAGCCAAGTAGATCCCAGAATAACAGGTAGCTCAGGTGATTGAATGACAAAGAATTTGATCTTTTCTTGGTGGTTACCACATAATGAAAGTTGAACAAACAGTTTCTAGATTGTCAGCATTGAGTATGTGACTGTCTAATGCAGTAACTTTGTGGTCATTTTGTGTAGACAATAACTTGACCCCTAGGGCTTTAGCAAAGTTATGGTCAATAAACTCAAGAGTCTGCACCGGAGTCGATGAAGACCTGGACCTGACTCATGACACCGTTGACACACAAATTAGCAGGCAGGGAGAGCAAGGAGGAGATCTCAGTTTTTTTATTGACTGGGCTCAGCAAGACTCTCCTGGACCTTGCTGAGCCTGACCTTTTAATGGACAGTCCTTGATTTGATGGTTTTTTCCCCCACAGTAAAAACACAAGTTCTCTGACCTGCGACGGTTCCGCTCCGCCAAGGAGAGTTTGGTTCTGCCGATCTGCATGGGTTCCTCTGGGGMAAGAAAGTTGGGGCCATCGTAGGAGTCCGGAGAGGTGGTTCGTTTTCCTCCTCGAAAGCGTGGCAGGGAGTAGGAAGTGCCTCCTTTCTCACGTCTGCGTTCCATCAGCCTGTTGTCAATACGAGTAGCCAGTTCCTCCAGAGTACGTAGGTCTCCCGGGCGTCTCGTGGCCAGTTCATCTTTAATTTCCTCCTTTAAGCCTTGAAAAAATGCATCCATTAGTGCTGGATCATTCCATTGACTGTCTGAGGCAAAGGTATGGAAGTCTATGATATACTCTGTGACTCTGCGGTTACCTTGCTTTAAGACAAA
>NW_013952574.1:101559-103997 GCF_001266775.1 Austrofundulus limnaeus | reverse complement strand
CCAGATGTATCTGTATATGTAGACAATTTCAGTCCARAATGCTAAATGCATTACAAAGTCAGAGAAGGTTGAAATCAWTCACTCACCATCAGAGGTCTTCATAACAGGACGATCCGCCTGTTATTGTGGTTGAGGGCAAAAGCGTCAATAATCCTGTCACTGTCCAGGGTCCTGGTTCTTAAAGGYTTGATAGCAAGAAGTGCCAGGTCACTTGTTCGACTGTCTCCGCTGCTGTTTCTTAGGTAGTTCTTTAAACGACGCAAGCAAGAAAAACTGCGCTCACAGCTCACTGATGTTACTGGAAGAGTCAAAGCTATGGATATCAGCTTGTATAAGTCCAGGAATGCATCTTTGTAGGGCTGCATCACAGATAGGAAGTCCTGTGTGTTGTTGATTATATGTCCATGTTCTTCTTTCCTTTTCAGCAGCCGACGAACCTGGTGGAGCTCTGCTGACAAGTTCTCCTCATTAACTCCATAATGACAGGCCATAGGCAGTATCCATTTTTTATCAAGGAACGATGGGTGTTTGGGGCTTAGAGCTGGAAAACCTTTCAGTATTTCATTAGTTTCTGAAGAAAAACGCTGTTTCATTTCCATTAGCATCCTGTCTATAACTGTGTAAAATGACCTTGTTTTTAGGTCATCCATGCTGTCTGCACCTTTTCTTTCTATTGGGGCATCCACAATAAAGTGCTCCAGATGTTTAGCTGTTTGGGTCTGTCTTTTCTGCCGCTGTACAGTCTCTGTTGTTATTCCTGTGTTGCAGCAAAGATCTTCTGCTTCTTTTCTGAGTGTCTCCCATTTTTCATCTGTGCGTTTTTCTGATATTGCAGTGATTACAGCATGAGCCAGGTCATTTGCTGCTACTAGATCTAAGTTAGAAGACTGTAGCTGATCAGACATGAATTTTGTTGTTCTGAAAATATCCTCAAAAATTACAAGATGCACAACAAACTTCTCATCTATTYGTGCACTGAGAGCTTTCGCCTCTGTCCTCCTTTTAGCATTTTTCTGGTCAACAACATCATGCAGCGTAGCCATAACAGCTGGGAGAGTTTTTTTGACAGCACGTATGGAATCATACTGGCATGCCCAGCGGGTGTCACTGAGTCTTTTAAGCTCTAGGCACTGTCCCGCCGACACAAGTTCCTCCTGCTTCTTCAAAAAAAGATCATGAACAACAGACCCAGAAAAAAACTTGTAAAGCATTTGCAAAATCTCAAAAAAATCGGCTGCAGCANGGGAGCTTAAATAGGAGAGAGGACAGGTGAGGCAGATGAGGCTGATTGCTGTGGTACAGGTGAGGAGGAAAGGAGTAATCAGAGGAGCTGAGTGAGAGTGACAGAGGGGAAGGAACAGATGGAGCAGCCCAAAACATGACAACCACAACAAAACTTGTGACCAAAAGAGTCCATCACACTAGTGAGCCTCCTGGACCATTTAATAACTGACACAAAATAATGAGTAGTATTTGAGTTTTTAGGATCAGCATAAATACTACTGGGGATGCTTAATAATGTGAAGATGTACTTCAGTGTATGTTCTACACACTGAGGTTCAACCTTTCATGACTGCACTTGGAAAAAAATTTTTTTCCAGAGTTCCTCTGTTGGTGTCTAGACACACAAGTAGACAACATGTGCGCTGAGCTAACAAAACTGTGAACTAATATAATGCAACACTCAGAGCTTTAGATGCACCATGTGGTTTAGAAAAAAATAATTAATAAGGGATCAGCTCTTAGTGTTGTGAAGGATAAGTTGCTGCTGGAGAAGGACCTCACTCTGGACAAAGCTCCAAGCATCATGTCTGTGGAAGCAGCAGGTAAAATGCTACACTGCTCAGCTTCAGCTACACTCCGGCACCTGAACAGACTGTAGATGCTGCAAATGCTTGTTCTTGAGTGAAAAAAGAAGCACTGGCAGCTCAAACAGGTGGACATCATGTTAATTATAAACAGGCAAGTCATAAAGAGCTTCTTCAGAAAAACACCTGCTCATAATAAAAATGTCCTGCTTCTAAAATAAGGGTGGGTATTGAGTTTTAAACTGTGAGTGGGTACCTTTAGGTATGGGAAAGGCTTAAAGCAGTAAATGCATTCTGGATGGGTGCGTCTGTGGGTGCATCCTAACGATGGTCAGTGTTTGAGGTTGTGTAGGTTGGCTTTAAATGCAGAAGCTGGAGGACTTTGTTAGCTGGTTTATCTCTTGTAGGAACAAAAGGTTCTTCTTCAACTTTGTTAAATTTGTGCTCTGTTTTTTTTTCTTATTTTGTTATTCTTTCACTGACGAATTTTAAAAATTACTAAATAAAAATGTTCTCAAAAATGAGACAAAGGTGTGTTTATGGGAAAGTCTTCACGACAAACGCAAAACAAGCTGAAGAGAAACTGAACAGATGATCATCCATCCATCCATCCATTTTCTTCCGCCTATC
>NW_013952574.1:93691-96507 GCF_001266775.1 Austrofundulus limnaeus | reverse complement strand
AAGTATTGGGATGAACTTTTGTTATTGACCAAATACTTATTTTCCACCATTATTTGCAAAAAAWTTCTTTAAAAGTCAGACAAAATGATTTTCTCAAATTTTTTTTCACATTTTGTCTCTCATAGTTGAGGTCTACCTATGATGTCAATTACAGGCCTCATCTTTTTAACTGGGAGAACTTGCACAATTGGTGACTGACTAAATACTTATTTTCCCCACTGTAGATACACAAACAAAAAGAGAGGAGCTAAACACAACAAAGTCCCTACTGCAGATGTATAGTTGGGGTGAAGAACCATGTTCATGTTGGAGGAGGAGAGAAAGTATAGTCATGCTGCAGGAGCAAACTGGCCTGAACTGATTCATATTTAGTCATTTTAAAAAAATGGAATGCAACATGACTTTCACTTTTCTTGCAGGCCTCAAATGAAATGCCATGTAGTAATACAGCTGAGAAACCTCACATCAAAACAAATTATCCTGCTGAGTGGAAGACATACACCAATCTGTAAGATTATGTGATAAAATAAATTCTCCATCTTCTTCCATTTTTCAAACGTCAGATAGCAGAGGCAACAGGTCCAGGAGAGAAACCCAGACATCCCTCTCCCCAGCAACACTTTCCAGCTTGTCCTGGAGGACCCTGAGGCGTTTCCAGACCAGAGAGGATACATAATCCCTCCAGAGATTCCTGGGTCTTCCCCAGGACCTCCTACCAGTGGAATGTGCCTGTAACACCTCTAAATGGAGGTATCCAGGAGGCATCCTAATCAGATGAACCACCTCAACTGACTCCTTTTGATGTACAGGAGCAGCGGCTCTACTCCAAGCTCCCCCCAGATGACAGAGCTCCTCACCCTCTCTAAAGCTGAACTTTGGCCAACCTACAAAGAAAGCTCATTTCGCCGGGTTCTTGTTCTCGTTCTTTCTGCCATGCTCCATGCCTCATGACCATAGATGAGAGTTGGAACTCCAGGAGTTGGGTTCCAGAGCCCAAGCTGTGAGTAGTAGTGAGCCCAACTATATCTAGTAAGTAGTGGTAATGCTCAGCCTCACCTACAAGCTCTGGCTCCTTACCCATGAGTGAGGTTACGTTACATGTCCCAAGAGCTTGTCTGTGCCACCAGGAATCAGCATGGTCAGCGACCCTCCTTCTCCTGCTTCCTGGCATTCCACCTGCCCTTGATGGTCCTCCCTGCAGGTGGTGGGTCCATGTGGAGGTGGCTTCCTGTTGTCCTTTCAGGCAGTGCTCCGGTAGCCAAGGCTAGACCACCAGGTGRTCGCCCCACCCCTGGCCTAGCTCTAGGGAGGTGCACCAGTTTCTCAATTCCAGGCAAGCTTTCCTGATGTGGATAATGTTCCATTTCATCAAGGGTTCTGAACCCCTCCACCAAGGCCTGTTTGCATTGGGAGACCCTACCTAGGATCATGGGGTACTCAAACCCCTCTACTGTGTTAAAGTGGTGATTCTGTGGAGGGGATAAAATAAAGTAGTTTGGAAATATGTTTGTAAAAATATTAAAGGATTGTGAACAAAGGTCTTCTGTTTTTGAGCTAATTTCAGTTGAAATTCAGTTTTGTGTTTGTTGAAGAAACCTTTATTTGCAGATACTACTTCTGCTAACTAAAAAATGAAAAATAAATACTTTATTTCACATTACAGTATTNCCCACCTCTGTTTAATGACGGACGGTCTTTCTTTACAAAAATGGCTTCTTTTACTCCTCTCTCAAACCAACATTCCTCCCTATCAAGAATAATCATTAAAGAAGAACCCGTCCAGAGGACCTATACAATTTTTTTTCCTTTGATTTTTTACCTGGATTACTGAGATGCATCAGGACATTTTAAAATATTGTTTATTTTAACATTTTCATTGTGAACACCAGGGAGGGCTTAGCCCTACTGGCCCACTTATACCAGCCGTCACTGCTTATATCTAAACKTTTTCAAAGCAGAACATATGAAGAGAAACTTAAAGTGGTGTAGCTTGGACTAGATAAGCCAAACATAATAAAAATTGAGCAAGAACACGGTTTAGCATTAAGGCTTGGCTACATGCTGTTAGCCATTTTGTAACAACTGCTCGTCCTAGATCTGAATGAATGYAATATTCTCACTGAATACTTTCTTCTAAACAAAGTGGAATGTGCTGACAGCTTGTGCAATTGTTTGTCATCAGTGTTACTTCCTAAGTGGACAGTTTGATTTCATAGAAGGTTGATTTACATGGAGTATTTGTGTTGGTGTTTATGGTGAACAAAACTTAATATAATATAAAAATACAGTATTTGTATGTTTTGTTTTGAATTTATTCTTTAAAAGGGGCAGATATTAAAAGATATTTTTCTTCTTACTGCTGCCTTTCATTTTATTTATATATTTTTTCTTCTGTTGTGCATAGTTTATTTTGTTTTTTTAATGAATACATTTTTAAAATAAACATATAATGTAATAATTAACTTAGGGCTGCAACAATTTGTTGCTATTAAAATTAATTGTTTTCATTTTAAATATATATTATAAAGCTCACTTGTAGCCATCTTCATATTGAATTAAATTTGTGCATTTATTGTTTTAGGTTTATGACATCATCTTGAGCCATTCACATTTATCTGATCATAGCTACAGTACTGCAGACAGACAGGTTCCTGCAGGATCACAGACAATTTTCTGAAGCAGCTCCGAAGACCATGGAGGCCCACCCAGTGCTGAGCAGGACCAGCTCTTCATGCAGGACACCTTCAGAGACTGCGACTCTGCTGAAGATTCTCATCACATCTCCTCTGACCACAGCTGAATCTGAGAGGAGCTTC
>NW_013952574.1:92434-93498 GCF_001266775.1 Austrofundulus limnaeus | reverse complement strand
TATATATATATATGCAAATACCACAAACCATATTGATTACGGAGGCCAGGTGACTGTGGAGGCCAGGTCATCTGGCGCAGCACCCCATCACTCTCCTTCTTGGTCAAATAGACCTTACAGCTTGTTTGGGGTCATTGACCTGTTGAAAAATAAATGATGTCCAACTAAACGCAAACTGGATGGAATAGCATGCCGCTGCAAGATGCTGTGGTGGCCATGATGGTACAGTATGCCTTCAATTTTGAATAAATCCCCAACATGTAACTAGCAAAGCACCCCCACACCATCACACCTCCTCCTCAATGCTTCACGGTGGGAACCAGGCATGTAGAGTCCATCCATTCACCTTTGCTGCGTCACACAAAGACGGTGGTTGGAACCAAAGATCTCAAATTTGGACTTATCAGACCAAAGCACAGATTTCCACTGGTCTAATGTCCATTCCTTGTGTTCTTTAGCGCAAACAAGTCTCTTCTGCTTGTTGCCTGTCCTTAGCAGTGGCTTCCTAGCAGCTATTTTACCATGAAGGCCTGATTCACACAGTCTACTTTTAAAAGAGATTTGTCTGCTGCTAGAACTCTGTGTGGCATTAACCTGTTCTCTAATCTAAGCTGCTGTCAACCTGCCATTTTTGAGGCTGGTAACTCAGAAGAACTTATTGTCCGCAACAGAGGTGACTCTTGGTCTTCCTTTCCTGGGGRGGTCCTCATGTGAGCCACTTCACAAAAACTTGATGGTTTTTGCGACTGCACTTGGGGACACTTTCAAAGTTTTCCCAATTTTTTGGCTGAGCTTCATTTCTTAAAGTAATGATGGCCACTCGTTTTTCTTTATTTAGCTGTTTTTTATTGCCATAATACAAATTCTAACAGTCTATTCAGTAGGACAGCTGATAAGGTATACACTACACAGCTGATAAGCTGTATACTGTATCCACCATCTGCACAACACAACTGATGGTCCCAACCCCATTTATAAGGCAAGAAATCCTACGTATTAAACCTGACAGGTCACACATGTGAAGTGAAAACCATTTAAGGTGACCATGACATGTGACAGTTAAT
>NW_013952574.1:90937-91930 GCF_001266775.1 Austrofundulus limnaeus | reverse complement strand
GTGTGTGTGTGTGTGTGTGTGTGTGTGTGTGTGTGTGTGTGTGTGTGTGGGTGACATTTCTGACATGTCTGTAAACAGTCCTGATGTTAGTTAAAAAAAACAAAAAAGTAACCTTTAAAAGATAACATGAGACAAAGATGTATTTTACACACATACAGTACAAAGGAGCCTGTTTTCCTGTGTGGCTCCTCCCCCAGTTTACCCACAAGGACACCGATGGGTCTTGGAGAGGCGACAATGTCTCCCTCTTGGTTTGGAAGCGATGGACCGGACTTACAGCCACCTGGGGGTGGCCTGTGTGACCGTGTCCGGCCTGTCTCCTCCGGGAGGGCCTTTAGCTTGGCCTCTAGGTGCCTTCCTTCCAGTGGTCGCTCTCTTCTTGAAAACCGGCCTCTGGATCAGCGTAGTAGCCCAGGACGCCTCCAGCTGCCGGWCACCACTGTTCCTGGTAGCCGCTCCCTCTTAGGATGTGCACTTCTTACTGTGACCGAGATGATGTTTAGTGACCTGGACAATAGGTCTCAAGGGAACTGTTAAAGGGAGTTATCCTATCTCCCCAGGCTAACAACCATTAAAAATGAACTTATTATTAAATTATGACCTCTTATCGTTACCTCTTGGCCTCAAAGTAATCACGCCCATTAATATGTTAATACCTTGTTGCTTTGAAGTAACAACACTCTCATGTAACCAGAGAAAATCTTTAAAAATCAATGTCCAGTCATGCAATTGTGTTTATGATGCTGTAAMCAGTTTAATAGGAATTTGCAAGAAAAGCCACATTTGATTATACAGGTTAAAAATAGAGATGCTCGATATTGACTTTTTGCCGATATTCGATATGCCGATATTGTTTAACACTTAATTTCCGATTACGATATTAACCGATATTACAAACCGATATTAAAGGTGAAATTATCTCCTGTCAGGGACATTATGCCTGCTTTATTGAGTTGCCCCACTGGATACATTCCATAGGCAAACAGTTAATAC
>NW_013952574.1:88109-89867 GCF_001266775.1 Austrofundulus limnaeus | reverse complement strand
TCGGCATTGTCACAATGTATGCGATTCCTCTGCTCATTGATGACATGGGAGACGGCACTGAATAGCCGCTCGCTGTCCACACTGGTGCAGGGTGCAGTGAAGTACTTGAGTGCAACACGAGCAAGAACAGGGAAACGGGCCTGGTTGGACTTCCAGTACTTCAAAGGGCATGCTGTTTTCAGGATGGTGGTTTCTCCCAGGTATGCATATACCTAAAAAAATAAAATAAAATAAAAAAGTAGAATTATATTCCACTGTTTATTTTATTCATTTTGTGTACATTTTAATATGAAACACTCAGTGAATGAAATTAAGTCTGTTAAAAGTTTTTTTATTTACTCACCTGTGAAGCTGTTTCACCCGTAGTTGCTCGTTCTGTAACGTCATTCTCCACAAGGATTTCTTGGTACATGTCCTGCAGACTTTCATTTCGGGCCTTCTTAGGTGGGGGTTCCTYGTCCTCCTGGTTTGGGTCATCTGTGCTGGCACCTGCAGCCTCATCCTGCTGATCATTATCACCAGCAGCCATTTCATCCACAACATTCAGCAACATATCCCGTGCTTCCCCCTTCTTCTCAYTGWTAAAATAACGATCTTTGTAACGAGCATCAACCATGGTTGCAATGACATACAGTGGTTCACTTTGCACACCATTAAATCGATTACTGACAGCTGTCAGTAGAGTACTTCTGGCTGTTTGCACTCCTTTGTCTGATTCATCAGTCTTGGCAAGCAGGRGTGTCAYAGACACCACAGCAGGGATAACATCTGCAGCAGTGGCCTCTGCAGAGCTGATGTCTTTGGTCAGCTGCTCAAAAGGTTCAAGTAGGCTGGTCAGTTTCTCCATGGTTCCCCAGTGAGTTATGGCTTAATGCCCTCTTCTGCGCCACCAGGCTTTGCATCATGTAGTAGGTGGAATTCCACCTGGTGGGTACATCCTGTTGCAGCTTTTTAACAGGCATGTTAAGATCCTTTTGAATATCTTCAAAACGACTGTAAGCAAATGGCGAGTGCTTGAAGTGGCCCACCACTCGCCTCCCGACAGCCAAAGCATCTACTATACTACGTTGAGACAGGGCTCCTCCATTCACTACCAGCTGCAAGGTGTGCGCGATACAAGGCAAACTTGACACACCAAACTCCGACGTAGCTTTAGCCATGTTGCGCGCGTTGTCCCTTACAATGACGTGCGCTTTCTCCTTGGGGATTTTCCATGTCAAAAACATCCTTTCAAAAGCAGATGTGATTGCTTCTGCCGTATGAGAACCACGGCATTCTTGAGAATGAAGCACAGCCCTTTTTAGCACAAAGTCTTTACCTAGCCATTGAGCAGTTAAGCTTAGCATGCTAACCTGGCTAACATCTGAAGACCAGATATCGGTGGTGAAGCTAATGAACACAGCCTCAGAAATTAGCTTCTCGACATGTCTGTAAACGACATTGTATAACTCAGGCAGGCAAACATCAGATAAATACTTGCGACTGGGCATGGCAAAGCGTGGTTCGAGGAACTCCACAAGTTTGGTGAATCCGGCATCTTGCACGATCGAAAATGGCTGGTTATCTAGCGCGATGCACTCCATGATTTTCTGATTTATAGCTTTTGCTTGAGGGTGGTCCTTACTATATTTTTGTTTGTTCCAAGCTGACTCGCTAAGCAATAGCTGGACAGTTTTTTTTTTCGATGCAGCCTGTCCACGTTGCTTCCTTTCCTCGTTTTGCTTTAGAAATGCTGCGTGTACCTCGGAGTGATTCTTC
>NW_013952574.1:85521-88007 GCF_001266775.1 Austrofundulus limnaeus | reverse complement strand
TGTTGCCAGGTCTGCATGTGTTATTTTATCGGGCTTTTGTTAACAGAAGAAAAACCGATACCGATATGTAGAGATTTTACATTTTTATGCTAATATCGGTCCGATAATATTGGTAGGCCGATATTATCGGACATCCCTAGTTAAAAATATTGAATAATAATTGATGGTGATGAAAATAAAAGTCTCTAAGGCGCTGACCTAACTTTATGACTAGGTTGTGTGGCATTTTCTGTTACTATTGGACGGCAGGACAGTAGGAGCAGTGTTGCTTTACCTCCATGAAAAGCATCAGATTGTTGCCTAAAAKAGACTTCTCAGAGCTGGGCTGTTTTAATCTGGTCTTCGGTCCGTAGATCGCTGGAGAGAAGTGTGTCAGCGTGTCCCAGATGAGATGTCTCTTGGATCTGTTTGCTCCTCTTCTTGGGCAGTCCTCGCCTTTTGCTGCCTCTTCTCCAGTCGGGGCCAGAAGACGAGTTATTGCTGAAACTGCTCCTCTTTTATACTATTTTTGGGCCCGCTCACCCCCCTTCCTGCCATTCTGTGGTAAGGTTGGGGAATTTCCACCACGGACTTTTTTGTACTTCCCAGAATGAAGTAATCTTGCTGATTCTGGTAATAGGACTGTCAGGGACTTTTTGTGGCGAGTCAAAACCACCTTGATTTTTACCACAGGGCCTCTGGGACATTCCAGAAAAAACCCACTTCTGCTTTTTTCTGTTTTGCAGAAGTACTTTTTGTACTTTCTGCCATCCAAAATAGCACACACACCCTTCCTTCGTTTAAGACATACAATAACACTTCTTTCTAAATCACCATCTTACATTAAAACACATTAATCATCACAGTGCATTTGTTAAATCATACTTTGCAATAAGCATATAATTATTACTCTTGTTATTTATTTGCCAGCATTAAAATTGATCAAAATTTCTAATTATTACTCCTGCTCTCTCTTCTTCTTGATTTTCCTTTCCCTCTGGCCTGCATCTCGGGCCCTCTTGTGGCTCCTTTTCCTGTCACATCCTCCTCTCTGTTGGGAGTCAAAAGGAGGCTCTGCTGGCTTGATTCCAACTCTTGGGATGGTTGGTGCAGCCAGGTTCCTTGACAAGCCAGTCCTGTAGCACATCATTAGTAAGAGCTTTARGCAGTACTTTCTGAATAAACACATGAATAATTGGACTTGTGCAGCTGTTACCTTGTGGTAAACATTTACATAGTGATTAATTATCCCCTGCTGGCATACACACAATATTTGTAAACACTTCAGCTGATGCAGTGGTGCCAGAAGCTGGTTTTACCGTGTGAGAGGACTGAACTTGTGTTGAAAGAACACCGTGATCGGACCACAAGCAACACGACACAGAGCTATATAAAGTTTTAAACCATTCATTTGAGATTATGTATTTATTTTTATGTTGTCAAGCTGTGTGTATCTCATGAATAATAGAGTATATGACCTGTTTACAGAGTGGCATCACTAAGTCATGAYTATATCCATACTGTTGTCAGAAAACATATTGTTAGTCACTTTGTGTGACACTAAAAATCTGATCTGTCATATCAGAGAACCTTCTAAGACTCTATAAACATTATCCCTTTAACATGATTTATTTATGTTTCCCTGAGTCTATTTCTTGAACATCTTGTCCTGACTGGTTTCTGCATTTCGCTTTGAACCACTGACTAGTTTTTAAATTCAATTTCAGCCATCGACTGATTGCCTCTGATTTTTAGCCCAGCTTAGATCAGCWGCTGTTGGACAAAATCTTTTCTCCTCCTCTGCTCTGGAAGACTTAAAGTGGCTTGCTATAAAGAACAATAAGAATTTTAAAATCAGTTTTATAGCTTTTCACTTGTTATATTTCTCCACTAGACACTGTAAACTAAAGAATCRGGTGACATACTGTTGGTTTAAAAGTTTTCTCTCTGCCTCTCAATAACTTGGCTGCCAGGGAGTGACAGACAAGGGTGTGTGGTTATCATGGTGACCCTAATGAGCCAGTAACAGCAGATTGTTTAAAGTTACTACAGTTCATCATGGTGGAGTATGGGGTGCCAAGTGTAAATTTTAAATGAAGAAAAAAATCAGTGCACMTTCACATTTAGTGCATTTTTCCTCATATTTAATGGTAAATGTTAAATATACAGTATATGTTAAATCTATATTAAATTCAATTCAATAATACTTTATTGATCCCAGAGGGAAATTACTGTAGGTGTTGTTGTAACTCATTTAACTAAAAACTTATTGTAGATGTTGATGGCTGTGGACAGGAAAGATCTTCTGTAGCGGTCCGTATTACAGCGAAGTTGAAGAAGCCTCCGAATGAAGACACTTTGTCTTTCTATGACAGTCTGATGAAGAGGATGGTCAGGGTTGTCCACAAGGTTCTTGATTTTATGTAAAATTGTTAAGACTGAGTGTTTGAGCTCTGAATAATTGCCGAACACAGAAGCAAGTTTAACAGGTTTATTGTTAAATTGAG
>NW_013952574.1:77611-78815 GCF_001266775.1 Austrofundulus limnaeus | reverse complement strand
GAGTTGTACAGCACAGTTATAAATCATCTAGGATTGCCACTGACTGATATAATTGTTAACCCTGACCTAAAATCTCTAAAATATTAAGAAAACCTGGTACACAGCCACAATAAAAAAAATTACAGTAACATGAAATAAAAAAACAACGAACTGCCACAGTGATTCTTCTTAAAGAATCTCTTCTTAAAATTGTAGTCTAAAACTACAATATATTGAGTTTTATGTTGCTCTGCCATAAACACGTTGCAGAGAAAATAGTACTATTGGAAATGAACAAATACTATAATGCTGTGCCTTCATACACTAAAATCATACCTGATATTCTTGTTGTTTTAACCCTTCTGAGGTCTGCTCTGGTGGGTTTTTGTAGTCCAGATGCAAAGTAGGAGGCAGGTTTTCCTCCATGGGCCGTTTGTCAGCAAAATGAACAAACATGCAGCGTTTTGGGGTGGTTTCTTCAGGTTCCGATTTTTCAGCCATTCTTCCTAGTTCTTCATCTGTAGGGAGGTGATGAAAATCGTACTACTTTTCACGAGAACAGTTTTTTTGGTGTTTCAGGTCCGTGTTCGAAACACCGTTGTAGATTCAGTTTGGTCTGATTGTACGTGCAGCTCCGCGAACAGAACAACAGGTACCTGAACTCTGCAAGACCACATTAGTTAATTCTGTGGTTGTTCAATAAACAGAAACAAAACAAAAATGAAGGATGTTCTGCTAAACCTAATGCAAATTTCTTTTAAATATACCGTGGTCTGTTCGCTCCGGTAACTTAGCTTACGGCTACTTCCGGTGTTCAGGACAAGACGTACCCAGGAGAAGAGTTTCAGGAAAACGAATGGATGTGCAAGGATCAGCCAATGAGCATGCAGGTCCAACCCACTGATGTTGATTGACAGACCGAATCATTCTGCTGAAAAGTGTCATGAAATAAATAAGCCATTGGGAAAAACACCATTATGAAATAAAAGATGACTTTTTGAAAAGGACATTTTGGAATAAAAACGGCTTGAATTAAATAAAAATGACTCAAATATAGTTTACATCATTGTGAAAAAAACCCATTGGGAAATGTTTTATAATAAGAAGAAATGTTTAAAGAATAATGAAAAATATTTCATAATGAGTTTAGAATTATATATGCATTCAGTTATTCCACAATTAAATTAAGTTATTTCACAATTACATTGTCACATTATATCTTAAT
>NW_013952574.1:74403-76554 GCF_001266775.1 Austrofundulus limnaeus | reverse complement strand
CTTTGATGCATTTTTCAAATTTCGCCTTGGGGCGGAGTTATCTTTTCACAGGGGGGTAAGTTACACTTTAAATAAGAGCACTTCCAGGCTCCATAGCTAATAGCCATCCATTGTTCGTTTTTCAAGACGTGTTTTTAAAATGAAAAAGAAACAAACAAAAAGTACACACACCCCGGTGCAGGTTGATGGACAACAGTTGTCTTTCCATGATGACTGACTTGACTGAGCTGCTGATTCCTCTCTGTCTGGTGGCCACTCATCTTGCATATGAAAACCTAATTAAATCATTTGACGACCAAACCACGCATGCACCTTTCTTTTATTCACGTGTTTCTGCCTTAGTGGATATTTCCACAGCAATGGTCTTTATGGATGCTCAATGCTCAAAACTATCAGGGGTCCGCTGCATTCTTTAAGGCCTCCCTAAGACCCTGCAAATACTTTCCATGTTCTGGCATTTTTTAATGTTTCTACAAAGTCATTATCCAGTGTAAAAAACTTATATAATTCTATGATTTAGAATCATTCCTAAACTTTGCAGCAGCATAATATTAACTCTGCAACACTCGGGCTAAAATTGACATCCTTAACGATCTTTGAAAAAAAATTGTGTATTTATTGTGGGAATAAGCTTCGACCCAGCTCTGAAATATTATTTCAAGCTTAGCCAGAATAGGGAATGAGTCTGATGAATGTGTGTGTGTGATTGTCCTTTCCTTCACCTTAGGAGGGCTGTTAGGAGATAATCCTCTCCTTAGTGAAACAAGACCGAACACAGCATCATWATTCTCATTACTAAGGCCACGTTGCTTTGTTGTCACAAAGTCCCACGCCCAATTATCAGCCACCGCTGCGTCTCCATGACTACAGTGTGTCCTTTCCCATCGATAGAGACCATTCTAACTGTCCCTCAGCTGACTTCCACTGCAGCTGATCACACTTGTATCTGTGATCAGGCTCCATTTGAGCCTTGTCTCTATATCATGCGATAGACTAAGAGTGAAGCACAAATCCAATTGTGACAACATGTTGTTCCAATAGTTCTTATCAGCACACAGCAGGTCCAACAGGAGACAATCCAAATGGATTTAAGCTGTCATTGTTAAGTTGTTTCTGTTGTTAAAGAAGCACAATACAAATTCATTAACTCGCTCCTAAATCTGTGTAATTCTCTGCACCGTCATAATGAACAACCTTGAAACAATGCCTGAATGGAACTTGCAGTGTTGTAATTCCTTCAGTTTGTTTCACCAGGAAAACTGTGGACTGCAGTGTCYCTTCATGCTAGAAACTTTTGGGTATTTTTTTTTCCTTGCCAGTTTTAGAGACCTCTTCATGAACTGTTTTACTTTTACACTAATAACACATTTAGCTGAAAGATGTGCAACTTTATCAGCAGCTGGATAAAAACTGGGATGTGACAGTGTACCTGACTGTGTATAGTGTACTTTACTGATGTGTGTTTCAAAGCAGCTGGTTTTGTTACTGGTTCTTTAAGATGCTTCAAGCCCCGCACTCTCCAGCTTGCAGACTGGTCCATTCTGGTTTGAGAGTGCACCGATTTGCAGAACACTAGCTTGCAGAAACGTTTAATTTACAATTTAATTAAAAGATGTCAACAAGACTTGTTCATCCAGCCTTACATGTTGAAGCCAGAGTCTGACCCAGAACCAGAGCCTGACCCAAAGCCAGGGGAGATTTAAGATGAGGAAATTGTAGATGATAATTCCAGACCTTACATGGTAATTCACTGGCAGATTGTTTGACGTACTAGTTCAGAAAATGTTATGTAGAATAGAGAAAACTGAATAGACTGAAAAATATGACCCAGACAGAACTGAAAGATGTCTTTAGAGCACCAATTTTTCTCCCTCCTAGAGACTCCAAGTACACAACAAAATGTACAGTATTTAACAGCTGAAAAAGTAGATGTTGTATATGTCCCCTTTAAATCCTTCTGATAAAAATCAAACTTATTTTCCCCATACATCAAGTTTCAACATATTCAGTTCTTCAAGATGTTCTGCTGCCCTACATTTCCAAATCTGAACTCAGAAAAGTGCCTACATTATGAGGTGCCAAGTGTAAATTTTAAACGAAGAAAAAATCTATTATATTTATATCTAAATCTTAAATTTATATCTAAATCTT
>NW_013952574.1:65383-73790 GCF_001266775.1 Austrofundulus limnaeus | reverse complement strand
TATATATATATATTATATCTTAAATTCATATCTTAAATCTAAATGCATATCCTAAATCTTAAAACTTTGAGTTAAATGTTTAGAAGTTACACTAATTAACCATGCCTCTTCTATGTCTCAAACCTAGTCCACACCTCCAGGAACATGCACATCCATCATAGAAGCCCCACGGACTAAAGCCTGAAACATGCTCGCTCCTACGCCGATGGGTCGACACGCGGTTACATGGTTGTTCGGCAGTCGTGTTCTCACAGACCTTTCATAGTCCCTACAACACCCCGCACCGAGTTCAGGAAACCCCCCTCCCGCTGAATCATACGTCACTGCATGGATTTCCCTCGGCAACAGCCAATAAAAAGTCATCACTGGCTATGAGTCTAGGTGGAGAGCAGACGTGTCCTCCCTTAGCTCTGAGAAAAACTGGCTTTTTACCACTACATTTGCAGTTTTTTCCATTGCAGTGTCACACATAAGCGTCTCAAGTGGTTATAAATATGTTTGTGTCCACTTTGTCGACCTGTGTCTCACAAATGTGCAATGAATACTCATCAAAAACAAGACATTCCGAAAGCAGGCCGAAAAGCACCGCTATCGCCTGAGCCCAAGATGCCGGGCTCAGATAATGCAGCTAGCTCTCTGGATGCTAGGATTCAAGCTATGATGGACGGACTACGAAATGACATCTTCACTAAAGTGTACACTGTCGCTGAAGGTTTGCACTCTGAGATTGCATCTGTTAGAGGGGAACTAAAGTCTGCTATTGAACCTTTACAGCGACTTGTTGATTCTCATGAAACAACACTACGGAACCTCAAGCTCACCGCTAACGACCATAGCTCCCGGATAGGAGAGCTCGAAGCCTCAGTGAGTAAGCTAACCGCACAAGTAAAACACCTGGACGAGAAGTGTGAGGACTTGGAGAGCAGATCTCGAAGAAATAATATTCGTATGCTTGGTGTGCCGGAGGGATTGGAAGGACCTCGTCCTACGGATTATATTGCAAAGCTACTGCAGGATTTATTGAAGCTAGACGAAAAACCACTGCTTGACCAAGCTCATCGCTCCCTGCAAGAGAAACCCGGGACTGGGAGCCCACCTCGCCCCTTCATTGTGCGGGTACATTACTTTCACACCCGTAATGAGATTCTGCTGCGCGCTGGTGAGTCTTCACCACTTCTTTATAATAACAAGAGGATCTCAGTATTCCTGGACTTTACATCTGCCGTTGCTAAGAAAAGAGCTGCTTTTGCAGCGGTAAAGCGTTCATTGCATTCCTGTCCGGAGGTGAAATTCGGACTTTTGTACCCTGCCACACTTAGGATAACCATGCCAGATGGTTCTTCACATCATTTCCTGGACCCCGCTATGGCCACTGAATTTGTCAACAAGAACTGCAAGTAAACTGACGGGGAGGAGGGGAGGGAGAGAGAAGGAGGGAAAAAAACTATGGACTGGTATGAAATTATGTAGGAACTTTTTGCGTTAAAGGGACCTGATTGTTTTCTGTCAGGATGTTAAATTCACACTTAAGTCCTCCTTGAGATGTCCACAATTTTTTTCATGTTCTAATTGTTACACTCAAGATTGTAAAGAAAATATTTTTTTCCTTTTTCTTTTCTTTCCTTCTTTTTTCTCTGTTTGTCTACTCCTCTGCCTTTAATTGCACTTTGCAACTATGTAAACATTTGTTAAATTATTTTAGTCAGGTTTTTTCTATGGTAGTGTAGAATATTTTTGGTTGGAACTGTGGAGCGCTCTGGGCGGTTCTTAGTTAGATATGGGTTTGCGTGCATCTTTTTTGGGTGGATGCTAGGCTAAAGGGTTGGGATATGGGGTGGATTGGGGACAGGAGGTGGGGTTTCCTACATGTTCTAGGTTATATTTATATTTATGTTATTGTTTTGCATTTTTTATTGTTGTCATGGACACTGTCCACTGTTCATATCTTGTGATAACTTATGCCYGCTCTTAATCTGTGGCTCCAGACGTCAGGACTTCAGCATCAGGCTGACCTCTCTCTCTGTGAAGATATGTTGTTCCCTTGAGCTTAGAGCTGTCATTGGCTGTTAGTAACATGAGGCAGGTTGTGGTTGGTTGTACATTGTCACATGGTGTTAGCTGGGAGTATGTCATTGGTTTGCCATCTTATGACGGGTGGCCACATTCAACAGACTCCATGATTGTTTTCTGTTCTTTGTCTGCCCATAAATAAATAATTTTAAGACCACACACGCAAGACTTTTTCTCTTGGCATTATTTCAACGTGTTTCTGCCTTTAATTGTCACCACAATTGTTTTTTTCATTTGTTTGACAAATGAGGTTTTTGATCCACATTGCTGTGACGGCCATCTATGTATTGTTTTTTTTCCTTACCATTTATTTTCTCCATATACCTTGTAGATGACTCAATCAAGTGTAAATTTAGGTACAAATGTGGGTGACCTTAAGCTGATATCCTGGAATTGTAAAGGCCTGAACTCTCCTGTGAAACGTACAAAGGTAATGAATCATCTTAAAAATTTGGGAGCACAGATTATTTATCTTCAAGAGACACATTTAAAACATACTTCACATTCACTAATTAAATGTAAGTGGATAGGGCAGACTTTTTATTTGTCGTTTTCTACTAAATCCAGAGGTGTTGCAATTTCAATACACAAATCAATCCCATTCACTCGTTCTAATGTGATATCTGATCCGAATGGTAGGTATTTAATAGTTACTGGTACCTTGTATGATACTCAACTGATTCTAGTTAATGTATATGCCCCCAACTGGGACAAAGCAGTTTGTTAAACAACTTTTCTCCAATCTCCCTGACATGTCATCTCACTCACTAGTTCTGGGCGGGGATCTAAATTGCTGGTTTGATCCAGATCTTGATCAGTCCTCCTTCAAAAGTGTATTGCTGTCAAAATCAGCCAACGTCATCAAGAACTTTTTGAAAACTTTTTCAATTTCAGACCCATGGCGCCTCTTTAATCCCACAGGGAAAGCATATTCCTTTTTTTCACCTACACATACATTCACACGCATTGACTACTTTTTAGTAGACAATAGGCTTCTTTCATGTTTTAATTCCTCCTCCCGCTCATATGAATCAATTGTCATTTCAGACCATTCTCCAGTTGTGCTTAACATCAGGTTTCAAGGTTTTTACCAGACCACATTATCCTTGGCGATTTAATACGCGCTTATTGTCAGATGAGCGGTTTGCAGATATGATCGCTAATCAAATTGATGAGTTTTTGCAAATTAGCAGAACCCCTGACATTTCCGTCTCAGTTTTATGGGAAACGTTAAAAGCTTATATTGGGGGTCAAATTATTTCCTACGTGAGCCATGACAGAAGGGAAAAAAACAAAGATTAGTTTCTTTATCCAATCGTATCACTCAGTTGGACACTATATATGCTACATCTCCAACTTCTGATATTAATAAAGAATGCCTTATGACACAATCAGAGTTTGACATGCTAGCTGCAGATCAGGCTGTTGAATTGCTACTTAAAACAAATAGTGTATATTTTGAACAGGGCGACAAAGCTGGCAAGCTGTTCGCCCACCAACTACGGCAGACTGCCTCATCTCATCGGATTCCAAAAATTGCCACATCCACAGGCACAACAACAGACCCAAAAATGATCAATGTGGAATTTAAAAATTACTATGCCTCCTTATAATCATTAGAAACAAATGCTGGAAAAGAGGGCTTCGATAGCTTTTTCTCCCAGATGGAAATACCACAAGTGAATAAGAATGCAGCAAAAGAATTAGAAAACCTTGTTCTGTTTATGGTTCTCTACTAAATATCCTTGCTGTTTTGAACATTTGGTCCGTCTGGACTCGACCCCTGAGTGATTCTTGCCTGGAAGAGTAGAAGAATGGCGACAAACTCGAGGAAAAGCAAACACTCTAGCTCGACGGCTGCTAGGCTTGATGCTGCCCCGGAGCTAACTGCAGCTAAAACAAGACTTTCGGGGCCCTCCTTGAAAAAAGGCTGATAGTCTCAGAGCCGGCAGCTGTTTGCCACTCTTCATCACCCATTCCTCATGTAACAGCCTGACGTTGAATAAGTTTGATTTTGCTGTTTCTGACAAGCTGTGACAAATGGCAGCATCAGCTAGCATGAGTGACCGTCACAAGACTGATGTGGGAAGAAAAGAGACAGGGGGTGGAGCGGAGCTCTCTGCGGGGCTTCACGGCATCATCGCCTCAATCGATGCTGATGAGCACACCTGTGATCGCCGGGACGGATTCTGGAATCCAAGTTCAACCACGGACGAAGTGATGACCACGATCGGGCCGGGTTTCTGGTGGGGAAGAGTGGGCACGGATTGAGTCAGATGGCCAGCCCCCCACCCCCCAACCCCTCACGGAGAAGAGATGAGTAAACACACACACACACACACACACACACACACACACACACACACACACTATCATATGTTCTGTTAAAGAAACTTTACCTTTCTTTTATTTTTTATTATTACATGAATAATAAAGGATATAAAAAAGAAGAGAAAGCAAGACCATAGCTGCTCTGAAATTATGAACTTCGACGAAGTATAATGTTGACCAAACTATCAGGCATTATTTTTGGAAAATATTTTTATAATAAGTGTAGAAGTTTTTCCTATAACCCACATGTTCTCATTCTTGATAGAGAGGAACGTTGGTTTGAGAAAGGAGTAAAAGTAGCCATTTTTGTGATGGAAGACCGTCCATCATTAAACAGAGGTGGAGGCCTCCGTTTTCATTTGTCCCCCTCCTACAGCACCGCCATTGCCAGTCTCACTCCACCCCCTGTTAACAATAAGTGTTAATTAGGTGTCAACGATAGCCATGTGATGTGAGTATCAGTCACATGGAGGCTGGGCTTGAAAGCCTGAATTTTGCCTGAAACTCTCAGACTGAAGAAGTCTCTTGGAGGAGAGACGAAACGTTTCATTAGAGAAGAACCCGTCCAGAAGACCTATACAGTTTTTTTCMTTTTGATTTTTTACCTGGATTACTGAGATGTATCAGGATACTTCCACTGATACTGTTTTTGAGTCTGTACATTCATCCCCATCAATTAATAAACAAGTAGTTGCATTTTGTTGAGTTTAATTTCCAATAATCCTTCCTTCTCTTAAAGAGAGTTTGATCAGAAAGGATCAGGCTTATTATGCAGTGATCGCTTAGGGGGCTTACAGAAATATCAGTAGTGATTTTGGACAGCATTAAAGAAGCAGAGATTAACCAGTAATCAATTCTTGATTTTTATTTTCCATTAGGTTTTAACCAAGTATATTGTTTTATGTTAGGGTTATTAACTCTCCACACATCTAATAAACCATTCTCATTCATAAAATCATCAATAATTAGATTTGGATGACACTGTAAATATTTTGAAGGCCATCTGTCTAACCATTCGTCTTACAAGGTCTGTGAAATATTTTATGTTCAGCTCTTCTATGATATTTGTTATTTGATGAAGCAGTTTTAATCGTAACTTCATTGTTGTGTCCATAAATATTTATCAAAATAAGAATGACTTTTTCTATTTTTAAGATGCATATTGGGTCATTGGGTACAATGACCTTCATTATCTACCCTTTCTGAAATAATTTCACCATTAAATCTATGAAAACAAATTGCAAATCCAGCAGAGCAATTGGATCCATGACTAAATGTGATTTTGTCTCCCCACTGTTGAGACCAAAATTTAATGTCCGACTTTCAGAATGAGTCTCTTTAAAAAAGAAAATATTTGACCTTAGCCCCTTACAAAAAAGAAATATTGCTTTTCTTTTGACTGAGTCCTTTAAACCCCTAGCATTGAACAATGAACAGGAAATAGAACTTTGAAATGGTAACATTGAACACATAAAAACAAAACAAAAGACCGTCCCAATTTACAGCCGTTTTATGCAGCCGACAGGAGCAGCCTACGCACTACGTCGACTGCTCTCCGACGTCGACCGGTCCAAGTCGGCTGCAACCCATGAATTGAGGTACAGCCAGTGCCGAATGCGGTGGGTTGCCCTGATATCTGCCCMATCAAAATCACTACTGTGCCTCTATTAAATGAGTTGCTGTCTAACAGCTACATGCTATAGCTATATGTTCTGCAACATAACATAAAATACAGTGGCGTCCTTGTATGTCTTTGACTGAGTGGGGGTGAGGATGAGGGTGGGATGGTGCGATTGTGTATGTTTGGGTATTTGTCAGGCTGCGGTCTGGGCTGCCCCTCCTGCTGGTTTGTCTGGAGGCCCGCTGCTGCTCGGCCCCCCGGTGGGGTGTGCGGCTGGCCGCCGGCGTGCTGGGGGTTCCCGGGGTCTGGGGCTGGGCGCTGGGGTGTGTGCCGGCCTGGCTTGGTGACTGCCTGTTGGGGTTCGGGGCCTCTGGGCCTGTCGGGCTCTGGGGGCCCGGACCTCTGCGCCCTTTCCTGGATCTGCTTTGGTATGGCGGGTGCCGGTGGGGCCCATGAGTTTGTCGCTGCTGGCCCCAGGGGCAGTACGTGTGGTCGCTGGGGGGACTCTCCCAGTTCTCCCCTATGGTCTGATCTGGGGGTGTGGGTGGGCGGATCTTCCCGTGCGGGTGCCCCCTGGGGCTCTGCGCTCGGGATTCCTCTCAGGCCCTTGGGCTCTGGTCTTCCCTATGTCTGTCTCGTGTCTTGGGGGTTGGGTCTCGGTCCTCCACAGTCACTATTAAATATTCCATTGGAGAAATCTTGTYTATACACGCATGTTCACAACTGCTCACAAACAGGTACTCTGATCCGGGGGTTCTGACAGGTCACTGAGTGTGTATATATGTCTGTGTGTATATACTGACAATATAGGAAAAAAAAGAACAAAAAAAAAGCTACATGCTATAGCTATATGTTCTGCAACATAACATAAAATACAAAATACTAAGAGGGGTGTCCTGTTTTCCTGTTGCTGCATTTGCTTGTGCTCCACAAATGAAGTGTGCAGACCATGGGCGTAATTTGCGGGGGGTGGGGTGTGTGTGTGTGTGTGTGTGGGGGGGGGGGTGACAGCCACAATAACTTCATTCAGTCAATATAACACCCCCACCCCCACCCCGTCCTTAAAATTATATAATTTGATTTAACAATATAAATTATCTGCTTAAGTACACAGGTGCGCAGCACCAGGTAAATTTGGAGAACTGAGAAATTTATTGTATAATACATCCTAAAAATGTAAAATATTCATTACTGTTGGAAAAAATGGGGAAGTAAACCTTTTCTTAATTGTTGAACTGACGTGGTACAAAAAAAGGTACCAAGTAAATACAACAAGGAAACAGGAAAATCAAGTAAATCACAGTAAAAGCCTTACGATGTATTTTAACCCCAAAATATTCTGAATACCGTTTTACAAAAGTAAGTGATTCTAGAAAAATAAATACTGTAAATAGGCAGAGAATACAATTCCCTTGGTTGACCTCAAGTTATGCACTTGGTGCAGACAAAAGTAATCAGAGTACCTTACCAATCCTTAAATCAACAAATATGAATAAATTCACTGTTGAAGTCACACAGAGACAAATGTTTTTTATTGTGTCTTTATGGAAAGTTTTCACATTAATGAGTCATCATTAGCAACAAAGATAAAACAAATCATCATGAATAAATAATATAGATAAATCTGATTTTTTTTCTTTCTTCCAATGACTGAACATCTGGAATACGTTATAAATCAATTAATCTATCAAAAACAGTTATATTTGTTTTTTTTTGTTTTTTTATAAAATATGCATTTCCAGTTCAAGTCCAGTGTTTAAAAAAGCATTCAAAAAAGAGAGATAAAACTCTGAAACCAGTAATGAAATATTACTATATTACAGGGAATAAGATCATTTCTATGAAAAAACTGACAGCAACCAAAAGAAAATGATCCAGTTCTACAAAAAATAAAAAAAAAATAAAAAACATAATAAATACTTTCCTCCAATCTCACAAAGTGGGCAAAGTTTAGCTGAAGGGTTTATCAGTTATTGATAGACAACAATCATGGTAGGTCTAATATTTTATTGTCATTTTTTTACTTCTTATTTCTAAGAAAACTGTCAAATATTGGGGTAACACTTTATTTTACAGGCTTTTAAGCACTGCCTCCATGTGACTGATACTCACATCACATGGCTATTGTTGACACCTAATTAACACCTATTGTTAATTGTTAACAGGGGGTGGAGTGATACTGGCAATAGCAGCACTGTAGGAGGGGGACAACTGAAAACTGTCCCCTTCCTACAGTGCTGCGATTGCCAGTATCACTCCACCCCCTGTTAACAATAGGTGTTAATTAGGTGTCAACGATAGCCATGTGATGTGAGTATCAGTCACATGGAGGCCGTTGACACCTAATTAACACCTATTGTTAACAGGGGGTGGAGTGATACTGGC
>NW_013952574.1:61992-65373 GCF_001266775.1 Austrofundulus limnaeus | reverse complement strand
AAGAAGACCTATACAATTTTTTTCTTTTTGATTTTTTTTTACCTGGATTACTGAGATGCATCAGGACACTTTGTTTTACAATCTTTAAAGTTTATATTTTCAGTGGTCACACACAACACTGTGTGTGTAGATCTTTACTCCAAGGTACAGATTAACAACAGCAGTACGTACTGAATGATGAGCCCCAAATCTACTTTACTTAAATACATTTTTTGTTTATTATTTTTTAAAATAAGGTTATTTAAAAACATAATTCAGAAGATGTTTCAATACTATATTAATAAATCTTATATTTTTTGATTGTGAACTCAAATAATTTAGTGTTATATTATTAATTTATCAAACATTGGTTAAGAATAAAATAAATACTTGAGATACAATAATAATAAAACAATCTGTTGTATTTCTAACAGACTAAGTTTTGTTGGTCATGAGCTGTTTTGGGTAAATTTTCAAAGTTAGTGTGTTTAATGTAAAGAAAAAGTTTGGTTAACAATATTTGTATTGTTTATACAATTATTGTTAACTGCAACAACATGCAGAAGAAGTGCAGTTTTTCTCACCAATCAAACATGTCTGCCTCACACTCCGTCTCAGTGCACAAAATGAAATAATACAAATAATACCCTGGTTTCCAGCACAAGATCAGTTTCCTATCTGACTTTTGATTTCTGAGACTAATAATTAGCATTAACATCTGTACACTATGAACTCACAGAGCTGAGACRGTTGTTCAAACCGTTTCTCACGTTTCTTGCATGAGTTGCAGAGGCTCACAGACACTTGAATTTTTAAAATTTAAAACAATGTGCACAAAATTTTATTTGAAATAGTCTTGTGCAGCCATCTTTATTTATTTTCTATTATTCTGGAATGCTGAGTTTTGAAACTTTCTGATTCTGATTCTACAGAGAAAATCTCTTGGTAGAAAACATCTTCAAATGTTTTGACATCTTCTCTTATGTTTATTGTAATTATTTCTATCAACATGTTTTTTTTCTTTTTGCCTCTTTTCCAGAAGTAGGTACACATGGACCAGTTCTTCTGTGTTTGTCTGTGTCTCTTTCCTGTCCTCCAACCAGCCGGTCGAGGCAGATGGCTGCCTGTCCTGAGCCTGGTTCTGCTGGAGGTTTCTTCCTGATTAGCAGGGAGTTTTTCCTCTCCACCGTTTGCTCAGGATGGGAGACTGTGATGAAGTGATTCAACACAATCTGCTGGTTTCTTCTTTAGATTGTTATTTTTTTTCATGTACAGTGCCCTGAGACAACGTATGTTGTGACTTGGRGCTATATAAATAAACTGAATTGAATTGAATTACCAAATAATAATTATTAAAAGATTGTCCAAATCAACTAGACTGAATTGTAAATGTGAAAGTGGCTGCCATGGTGGGTCCATCGCAGGCTGAGGAGGGAATGATGTGAGCAGCAGCGTAGAATTTAAAGTTGCAAGCTATGTAGCTACAGAAAAACAGCCTTGGTTTAAAAAAAATCTATTGCAAGTGATTTACTGATTTTTCCAAATTTCTGCAACTCATTTCCAGCAGTCCCTACTTAGTGAAAAACTGCCTTAATTAGCAAATTTTTATTTTGCACTTATAAACCAAACTAGTGTAAAAACAGTAGGTAGTTTGAGTAAGTAAGTAAGTAAGTGAGTAAGTAAAGTTTTATTTATAAAGCGCCTTTCACAGAAAGTGTGCTCTGAGATGCTCTGCAGTGAGGATTTATAGGTTGAAAAGACATTTTAATGACATCACAACTTTTCATAGACATCATGGGTAAAACAAGGCTGAACTTAGTCTAAAGGTTGGAGTTTTATCCCATTAGATGCTAAATAGAAGATCCTGCATTKATCTAAAAGTGGAAAAACTGTTGAAGTTGTTTTGTGCTTTGTGTTTTCCATCTTACTGAGGTAACCACACCGAAATAAGGTTTTGTGGCAGCAGTTTATCTGTTTATTTGCAGTTATGGTGAATAAAAATACATTTTGATATTTTAATTTATGTTTTAACCTTTTAAACTGAAGAAAGTTATTGTTTTTATGACAATACTGATATAAACGGAATATCAGTGATTAGAATAAATGGGTTAAAAAAGATGATGTTCATGCTCTCTGACATTTCTGGATAGAAACTTGGGATTTTTGTGCCATTTTTATTCCGATGATTTTGAGTTTTATAAATTTTAAAGACTAAAACTGAACACAAATGGAGGTAATAATTATTAAAATAGAAAGGATGTTTATATTGCTTCTGCTGTACAGTGAAAACAATAAAAAGATTTATTAACATCTTGGCTGCTGCAGATGTTTGAACTCAAACCACAACATTTTTCTTTGTCAGAATAGAATAAAAGGAAAGTGTGGAGCCTGATATGTTTCTGACATAAATAAGTGTTGTATCATTTCAAACCTGAGAAAACATTAAATTTATACATGATGCTGAATTCTTCACATAATGTTCCTCATCTGGTTGTTCTGACGTTCTTTAACATTCAGATGAAGAATGGAGTTAATTTTTAAAACCGTTTTTCCACAAAATAACTGAAATATTATTTTATAATGTTCTTGTGTTAAACTATAATCTTGCTTTGAAAAACTGCTTGTCAAATAAGTCATATTTAAAAATTCTACCACTTTAAGGATTTCTCATAATACAAAAAATGTCAAGCACATTAATAAATTAATTTTACATCCAAACTTTAAATTAAATACAAACTTTTTCAGAAAAGTTCGTAAAAGACAAAGAGCTAAATTTGTCTATTTATTAATTTAAACATTTATTTAACAGAAGCGTAAAGAAAAAAATGTTTAAACTAATTTTGGTGGTCAGCAACAGTGACAATCCTGGAAGCAACACTAAAGTTTAATTTCTATACAAGTGAAACTGTTGGGGACAGTCAACCCATCAAAGGAAGAACATCATCTGCCAAAACCCACTTTGTGTGGCGGCCATCTTGATTTGTGCTGACTTTAAACTTTACTCAGTTGTAGATGTACATCTGATTATTATTCTGAGTTATATCTCTGACCGCCCTGTGGGTCCTGAGATATTTTGGTAACGAACACCTGTTGACAGAAAAAAATGTTATCGCTCACCTTCCAGGCCATAATATCTAGTCAATCAGTTTTACAGATACTGAGCTGAACTGATGTGTGGTAGTAGCTGAGACTCACCGCAGCACATAATCTGAGAGCTAACTAATAACACAAAATCTGATTAACAAAATTTTCCATTAACATCTGCAAATTGTTTCTAAATCACACAAGATGGATTAATTGTTAGCAGGTTTTATATTCAACTAATGGCTGGGGTCTTGAAAACTCTCTCTCTCTCTCTCTCTCTCTCTCTCTCTCTCTCTCTCTCTCTCTCTCTCTCTCTCT
>NW_013952574.1:49665-61977 GCF_001266775.1 Austrofundulus limnaeus | reverse complement strand
TGTGTGTGTGTGTGTGTGTGTGTGTGTGTGTGTGTGTGTGTTTTCTACCATATGAGGGCTATTTTTAGACAAAACACTTACATGTGTTGCTGTGTGGTCCTGGTAGAGCTATCATAGCATCCTGCATGCTTAAAAATAAAAGACTGACTTGGAGTGAAAGGAGAAAACGAGTGCAACAACCGGAGAGGAKGTTGTGGAAAGAGGAGAACAGGTCACGTCACCATCAGCGTTTTTTTCTCCTGGTCCTTATTTCAAATAGGTAAAACAGCAAACTAATCAATCCTTTTTGATATAGACCAATATGAAACACTTCTATTGTGGTACGTTTTTCAGCCATATCGCCCAGCCCTATCTGAGACCTGAACAAGTCTGTCAGTAATGGCTAAAGTTATCATAACATGACTGTCCTTAGTAATGACTGAAATATTTGACTAGTCCCATATTTTCCTAACACAGCACTTGGCTCTCAGACTGCAGGTTTACTTGTGGCTCCTCCTCGAGTTTCTAAAAGTAGAATGGGAGGCAGAGCTTTCAGTTATCAAGCTCCTCTCTTGTGGAACCAACTTCCAGTTTCTGTCCATGAGACTGACACTAATTTTAAGGCTAGACTGAAGACTTTCCTTTTTGATAAATACTATAGTTAGAGCTGGTTTCTTTATTACTGCTACATGTTTAGATGAATAGAGGACAAACTGACCACATTTCCTCTCTGCTGCTTTCTTTAGTCAATTTATGATCTGTTTATATTTGTAGTTATTGCAATCCTTAACATGCTTTTTGTTTGTAATTATTTCCCCCCTTTACATTTGGACTAAGCATTGTGTGTTGTATCTCTTTCCTGTCCTCCTCGGTTGAAGCTGCCCATCCTGAGCCTGGTTCTGGTTCTCCTGGAGGTTTCTTCCTGTTAAAAAGGAGTTTTACCTTTCCACTGTCACAAATGTTCTGCTCAGAATGGGAGACTGAATATTTTTGCAGTTGTTAATTGGCGCTATACAGTATAGATAGAATTTTGTGTGTGTTTCCAATGAAAAACATAATGCTAATCTCATTAACTTTTCTATGAAGCTTTCAATGTTGAATTAGCATCTATGCTCATCTATAATTATTTGAAGTTTTTTGACATATTTTTGTGAACACTTTATCGGGCTTAAAAATAAATAAATTATTGTTTGTTTATGTAAACTAAGCCAGAGTAATTTCAAATGGTAAATGTGCATTTCTGTTTCTATTTTTCAGTTTCACAGTGTTTTAAATAAACATCAGAAGGTTACCTGTTGTTTCTCTTTCAGTAACAGGACAGTTTAGTTTTTTTTTTCTTGTGTTTTTATTGTTGTATTAATGATGACTTCATTCACATTAGTCTTTTCCTGATTAGGGTTTCAGGACTCAAAAATATTTTACATCATTTATTCCATTTTAAATACAGTATATATCAAAATGGTCAGTTTTATCATGAAACATAATGCTCTAATTTTTGTAACTTTTAGACTCAGAATATTTCATTTTATTTACAAACAAATCAACATAGAAACACAGAATGATATTTTCAATTACTTCAAACAGATTTGTGAAATCTACTTCAGACATTTTGCTTTAGTTTTTTGATTTCCTCATGCTTCACATTTATYCTAATTTTAGCTTTTAGCTAAGGGTTTGCACATTTTACCTAATTGCTACAGTTTAGCTTATTTAGCATGTAGGTGATGTTTTGCTTATTTTACCTTTCATCTATGCTTTTACATCGTTTACCTTTAAGCTACAGTTTTGCCAGTTGAACTGGTGCTTTTGCAGTTTTCAGTTTCTTGCTACAGTTTTACTAGGGTTTTTTTGTAGCTGTTTTGATCTGTAAGCTTTTAGCTACAGTTTTTTTCAAATTTTACCTTTAAGCTATGGTTTTGCTAACTTAAACTTTTATTCATGTTTTCAGATTTTATCTTTTCATTTCATTTAGTTGATTTAGTTGATTTTAATAATTCAGTTATATTAAAACAGTTCAGTTTTTAGTATCAAATTGTATTTTAGCAGTAAAACTAACCTCTCTGGATATTAATATTATTAAAATAATAATTGATTGGATCTTTGGATGACAAGTTAATTTTGGTAGTTTTATATCGTAACATTTAGGGCTTACTACTTAGTAGTATAAATGTGAGCAGTGATGGGGGGTTTGGACAGGGGGGATGTTGGGACCATGGCTCCAATGTATAAAGTTGAACTTTAGGGTTTAGAGGAGAAGAATTCAGAACAGCATGTGTTTCTGGACAGAGTGTTTACAAAGTCATTCTGCACAATAATAGTTTTGTAGACAAGCTTCATTGTTTCTCATTCAAACTACTGAACATCTAAAGTGTGTACGCACAGAAATATTCAGGTGTATCAAATCATGCGCATGTGTGTTTCTGACAGTGGGCCTCATGCAAGAACCATTTGTATGCACAGATTTGATCTTAAGTTATACGTACGAGTGATTTAGGAGAATTTGTGGCATTCACCAATGTTTTCGTATTCTAAGATTTTTTTCAGATACGAACAAATTCACGAGCGGTCCAGACCTGTCGTATATTTTACCAGCAGTCAGTCTGCTGTTATCCAGACAGATTTTCTTCACTATATATTTTGTTATTTAGAAAATATTTTGAGTTGAAAATAAATCACATGCCATAATTATTTTGACAATAGGTTATTCTGTTTGAATTGGAATTATAATTTTAAATCTAACTAACGACATAAATTGGTTAGATTAAATTAAATTGGCTTTTAATGCTGTTGTGTAACACTACAATGTCAATATGAAGATCTCACACTAAAAACCAACTTAAATTATGCATGAAATGAAGGTGAAGACATTTTAAAATGCTTCTGAAACTTGCGACTGTCAGGAGGGTGGGGGGGGCAGGCCGGGGTGGTGGTGGTGGTGGAGGGGGTAGCGGTGTGCGACTGCTCTTCTTCTGAATGAATGAAAACTATGTAACACAGTTGTTTACACTAAATAAAATATAATAAATAAATACTTGACCAAATAAAAACTGGAGCAGGACTAGAGAAAGATGAATATGATTTAGATTTTTATTTCTGTGTCTGTATGTGTCCCACGGGAGACACCACATTAACTGCAGTCATCATTTCATTCCGCGGCTTTAGCAGGTCTGACGCTGCTAAAAAGGACAAATTTTCGTTTCTCAATCTCGGAGAGCAGGACTTCAATCTCCGAACTCGTAAAGTTCTTCTTTTTTACTTTTCGCTGTCATTTTCATGAATGGACACTTCCTGATATCTGAGGCAGGAAACACAGCCTCATAAGGTGTTTTTGGGGTGGTAATTACGCTAATCTCTCCACGTGCACAAGCAGCTGGATACGAACAGGTGCAATTCATCATGTTTACGCAGCTCATTTACACACTTTTCCTGAAGATAGATGAGTTTGTTGAATCTGACGTGACATGTTCGTACAAACCCTTCGTACGAACAAAAGTAAGAGAAATTTAGGATAAGAATACGAACATGTTCTTGCATGAGGCCCAATGCTCCAAAAACTACACTCAACTTTATGCAGCTATTTATGAACAAATGTTGTCTGCATCTGGTGGACCTGAGGAATCATCACAGGTGAGCTGTTCTCAGTAGACTGAGGTTGTTTGGATCATTTTTAGACTGCTCTGTTTTCTTGTCTGAAGTTAAACATGGTTCTGTTTCATCATTCAGGTTTAAACTAGAAAAGCTCAAACTAAAATAAAAAAAAAATCCAGAAAACAGAACAGAGTCTGTTTCTGTGTATTCAGGTTTTTGTGGGTTATAACTGTTGACTGAAATACTTTGCATGGCCATTCTCAGTGCAGGTGAAAGTGTGTGTGTATTTACACACACTTTATGTAACGTTAGTTCTGATACATCCTGATGTGTGCGTGGAACCTGGCTACACAACTTTTTTATTTGTACGCACCGTTTAGACATGAGGCCCCTGATATGGTTGGGAGTAAATGAATGTCAAAGCTGTAGAACATAAACACTAATTGTAGAAAAAAAGTTTGCAGTAAATGTCTTCCACACATGGTACAGGTCAGGTGCAGTAGTTGTGTGTTATCAGGAGTAAAGGAAGTATTCATGTTTGGAGACTCTCAGACAAAACCTGACTTTTGTTACATTCTGGACCTCAGTTTCTGCAGCCTCATCAGAACAAAACAAGCAATAATAAAAACAGTTGCTACATCTTTCCTCCTGCTCTCGCCGATGTATTCATGATAAACTACCTTCTCTTTGTAAACAATAAAAGTTCAATAATTTGAGGTGTTTAAGGCAGTCTTTTCATTCATAAACAAAACAAACCATCGAGTGGGGATAAGTCAAATAAGTCCTGTTTAACTCTGCAGCTAAACAGTCAACATTTTGTTCATTTTCTCAAGTAAAAATCTTGTAAAGTTCCCAAGTGTGTCCTCTTGACCTCAGAGTCCGTCTTCAGTTTATAGAAGCCTAGTTTAAAAATGTGAGCAGGAAGAAGCTCCAGATCTGTAGTTATACATGCACTGATGGAACACTTTTGTTGAAGACCTGAGCCCTCATCAGCTGGACGCTGGTCAGGATCTTCTTCTGGTGGCCCATCAGAGTCACTCCCAACCTTTGAATGTCCCTAAAACACAGAGACATTGGGTGAAGTGTTTTAGTAAAAGCTTTCATTCAGAACATTAACGTGAATGCTGAGTCAACATTTTGTTTTCCTGATTCAGTTTTAATCTCATCAAAGTGTACATGTTTTCTATTGTAGCTGTTCATAAATAAACAGTGACCCTGAAAGGAAGAAGCAGGTAAAAGACATTGGATGGATAATTCAAATCTTTAGCTCAGTCAGAAGATGGGTTGTTTGGTTTTGTAACATTTGCTTTTCAAAATATTTAAGTAACATTAATTTTCCTGCTGAAAAAAACATCTTCAAGTAATTACTTCAATACATTCAAATATATCATTCTTTTAAAATTCTGCTTAAGCACTTTGGTCTATTTTTGTCTCTTTATGTTTCTTTTAGCTACAGTTTTATAGCTTTTAGCGTCTTTTTAGTCACTTTTAGCTATTTGCTTTCATTTAGCTATTTTCAGCAACCATTCTGCTGTTTAACAGATAAGCAACTGTATTGTTATTACTTTTAGCAACCAGGTGCTGGTGGAGTTGAAGAGGTCTTCGCAGTATTCTACCTACCAACCAGTTCATGTCAACCACACCCCTCCAGGTCTCACTGTCATTGCTCACATGAGCATTGAAATCCCCCAGCAGAACAAGGTAGTCCCAATTAGAGCCCCATTAGGAGCATTCTCCAGCACCCCCACCAAGGACTCCAAAAACGGTGGGTAATCTGAACTGCTCTTAGGCGTAAGCACAAACAACAGTCAGAACCCATCCCCCCACACACGTAGGCTGAGGGAGGCTACCCTTTCGTTCACTTGGGTGAACCCCAACGTGCAGGAGCAAGATGGGTGCAACAAGTATGCCCACTCCTGCTCGGCGCCTCTCAGCAGGGGKAACTCCAGAGTGAAAGAGTGTCCAATCCTGTTCGAGCAGACTGGTTCCAAAGTCAGATAGGTGCGTCTATCTAGTCGGAACCTCTCAACCTCACACACCAGCTCAGGCTCCTTCCTCACCAGAGAGGTGACATTCCACGTCCCTAGAGCCAGCTTCTGTAGCCAACCTCACTCCCAACTCGTCACATATTGACGTTTTCCAAGGTTCCCTCTACGTCCGATTTTGACGCGCGGGGTACCCCCCTCACGTCAGTTACTGACGAGATGGGGCGGAAGCTGTTGTCATATGTTCAGAAAGTGTATAAAATGCGCAAAAACGACCGTTCCAAAGCCTGAAATTACCTTAGTTCACTTTAGACATCCTGTCCCTGACCCTAGTAGGTAAAATTAACCATTTTTAGAAAATGTACGAAATTCAGGTGAACATGTTCTAAAGCGTAAAATGACCTAATATTCACCATGGACATCGTACCCCTGATCCCAGTACCTAAACTTAACCATTAAACCCGATCCCTCATGTTAACCTCAGACACCCGCCCCAAAGCCCCCTGGTGGCGCAACCCGGAAAAGCCGTGGGCGTCAAGGAGTGACGCGAGGGGGTCACCTGATGCGTCAAAATAAGACGCAGAGGGAACCTTACCTTAAACGTCAATATGTGACGAGTTGGGAGTGAGAATGTGTAGCTGTAGCTTAGGATCAGACCGCCAAGGTCCTCACTGTCGACCACTGCCAATGCATGTTAGTTTACATGCACATTGCCCCGGGTGCAATGTGAATGTAAACAAATTTACACATTAAAATTTAGTTTTATTTAAATTCACTGATCAGTAAACTTGACTGAGTTCTCCTCAGCCCCTTTGACCTGTTCTCATGCTCCAGGACAGTCAGCACTTACCCTTGCTTAATGCTGATGACGTGTCCTAGAGTGTGGTATCCCCCTGCTGCAAAGTGTTCCTTGTAGCGGCCCATCTTTATAGTGTCCAACCATTCATCTACTGAGTTACAGCTGCTGAAGTCAGGGATGGCTCTTTCCATTAGTGGAGGGCTGCTTAAACTGCAGCAAAAAGAGAGTAAAATATGTCAACAGGCAACAAACGACAGAAAGAACAGGATGATGGAAAATTAGATGGAGAGATACTGCAAACAAAAGAGTGACAGGGACAACCAGAGATTTGAAATGTGCTCAAAACCAACTCAAAACAGCAGTTAAAACTAGAAACTAGAGGTCTCCAGAATCTCAGTCAGTATCCTCTGACTATGAGCCAAAATGAGGTGAAGGTTTTGGAGAAATACAGTCTTGATGTATAAACAGGTCCAGTAATACTGACAGCATTGATGATGCCAGACTTGACATGTTTGTTTGTAACAGAGGCCATATGAAAGTATCCCCCGACCCCGACTCAGGAAGCTCTGGTACAGTATGTTAAGCGTCTAACCCAGGGGTCTGCAACCTTTACAATCAAAAGAGCCATTTGTGCTGCTTTTCTCACTAATAAAATGTGTCCAGAGCTGTAAAACAAGCTACAACTGTGATTATCAACTGGTGGTCCGTGGGCCTTTTTGAGGCCTTTTCAGGAACCTTTACAGTCAGTGGAAGTGACGTTATAAAACTTAAAAAATATTATTATTATTACATTATTATACACATCAGGACAATCATAAAGGCCATATTCATGTAAACAAGAAAAATAATGTATAATTTATACCGAATTTCATAAAAACTAGTACAACTGAATTATTCAGGCATCTTTTTTTTCTAATTCTTAGAATTATGTAGTCTTCAAATTAGTAAAAGGTAACCCCTAATTTACATTACATGCGTTAAGGCTCCGCTCCGCTGCGGTGCGCAGGCGCAGCTGTGCGTTTCAAGTCCAGTTTACACTACCTCCGCTCCGCTCCYGTCCGACAGACACGCAGGAAGGAGACTGCGCAATAAATTCAGTGATAAGTGTGGAAGTCACAGCAAAAAATAATTAATTCTGTGAAAGACGAACACCAAACACAGCTGAAAACAAGGATATAAGGGCTTTTGGTATCTATGTTGAAACTGTCTCGCTGTCGGCTTTCCGAAACTTCTGATTTCAAAATAAAATCCACGTGTATCGTGTATGTACACATATGCTTCATGCTACGTTTCTATCTGCTTCCCAAACAGAATGATACATTCTGACAGCATTTGTGTAGAAATATATCCGTATATTTATTAATATAGCTGCAATTTCGGCATTATTCCGACAAATTATCCAGCCTAAAAGTGTCTTATTTTGAAAATACGGATGTTGTGCTCGTTTCTTTTCCTGTCGGTGCGACGTAATCTTTAAAAATTGACCCCGGTGCAGCTCCGGCGTCCGGCAAAAATAGGATCTGTTCTAATTTTGACGGATCGCCATCCGCTCACCGCSGCCGTGCGCAGCCAGTGTAAACACTCTCATTGATTATAATGGGTMCGTATTTGCTGCTGAGGTKGGACCAGAGCGGAGCGGAGACGGAACGCAAGTAGTGTAAATTAGGGGTATTGCTGATGGATTGGATAGAAAGATCCTAGAGAGAAATTGGAATATTTAAGTAAACAACAGGCTAGCATGAGCTAACATGTTTTAATTTTTGTAATAGCATTGATCACATATTTGCACACAAATTGATTTCTGTTGTGGGTATAAAAACAAATAAAAAAATTCTGTTCTGTTTGGTCACATTTTCAAAGAGCCACTGCAGAGGGACCAAAGAGCCACATGTGGCCTCAGAGCCACAGGTTGCAGACTCCTGATCTAACCTGTCAAGCTGGTTGTATTTGGACTCAGTTCAGTTCAATTCAGTTTATTTATATAGCGCCAAGTCACAACATACATCTCATCTCAGGGCACTGTACACGAAAAAAGAACAACCTAAAGAAGAAGCCAGCAGATTGTGTAATCACTTCATCACAGTCTCCCATCCTGAGCAAATGGTGGAGAGGAAAAACTCCCTGCTAATCAGGAAGAAACCTCCAGCAGAACCAGGCTCAGGACAAGGGTCCATCTACCTTGACCGCCTGGGTTGGGGAAGAGGAAAGAGACACAGACAAAACACAGAAGAACTGGTCCTGGTGCACCTATTTCTGGAAAAGAGACAAAAACAAAACACATGCTATTGATAGAAATAATTATAATAAACATATAGAGAAAAGAAATGAAAGACAATAGCAGAGTGAGGAAATGTGCTCAGTTTGTGCTCCAGCAAGTCTATAGCAGCAGAAATGAGGAATAATTGAAGAAACCCAAGTCTAATTATATGATTTATCTAAAATGAAAGTCTTCAGTCTAATCTTAAAAGTAGACAGAGTGTCAGCCTCACGGACAGAAACTGGAAGTTGGACTCAAGCAACCAATCTGGAGCCAAAATTGCAGAGTCCAGCAAATTGTGGCTGGACTGATGAAGACAGTCAGTGATGAATTCAAGGGACGGCGCTGTCACCTATTGCAGACAGTTGTCAGCAGCTGACAAAGTGTGAACGTTGGTCACAATGCATTGAAAGTGCTACAACCCCTGGCAAAAAGTATGGAATCACCAGTCTTGGATGAGCACTCATTTAGACATTTCATTCTGTAAAACAAACTCAGATCAAAAACATGAAACAATAATAAGGTCATTACAAAGTGCAACTTGTTGGCTTTCAGAAACACAAAGAAATGAAGAGAAAACATTGTGGAAGTCAGTGAATGTTACTTTTATAGACCTTTTTCACACTTCTGTATTTTAAACCGGAAGTAGCACATCGCTACTTCCGGTTGCATTAGCATTAGTCGGTAAATATGCCTCAGACACAAAAAACAAAAGCTTTTGTGCTTTGCCTTTCTTTCCATTTGTTCCCAACAAATCCAGACCAGAGGAGGCTATAGATACAGGTGATTAGGAGAGACAAGGGTCCAAACTTAAGCATAAAGAAGGGAAGCACTTATCTATGTATGTACCAGGCACTTCAGTGCTGAAGATTGTGTTACTGAATCTGCCATCAGCCGTCTAAAAAGGGGAGTTGTCCCAAGTTTTCCCCCCTGGAATAATTTCACTGCACCAGCCAAGAGGGAGTCTGCACTAGAGTGGGCAAATAAAAGACAACTTGTCTCTTCTGAGGTGCTAATGTGGCTAATGCTAAAGTGGCTAACATGGACCATGATTACGTGGTCCACACACTGACAGTTTTTTTTTGTTTGTTTGCTTGTATGATTAATATAATAATAGTATCATATAATGCATGGATATTATTTTAAATGTAACAGTTTCATAGGCTTATGTAAATTGTAGGGAAAGTAATTAAACTTAGTATAATATTTACATTAGCCAAATACTGATGTTATTGAATTTTGCAAACTACATGATTATAGCTATAATTAACAGTACATACATTGCTCTTCTCTATAGGTGTACTTGATGATGCCCTTGATTACATAAAGGATCTRGAGGCCAAGCTGGTGAAAGTGACYTCACCATCTCTCTTCATTTGCTACTGTGCTTCAGATGATCAGATACGGTTTTACACTAAATTTCCATCTGACAGCATGCTCTGGATCTCTGACACCCRCCTCCCCAGACCTCTAACACCTCTCTCCCCAGACCTCTGACACCCCCCACCTCTGATGCTCACTGCCCCAAACTTCTGATAACCCCTGCCCCAAATCTGCCCCACACACCCCCCCAACCTCAGACCTTTTTATGTACCCCTCCATTAGTCTTGTAGTACTTGAGACTAGTCTTGGTCGGTCTTAAAGAGGACCTATTAGGCAAAATTCACTTTTTAAAGGTTTTTTTGCTCAACGTTGGGTATGTACTTCTTAAAAAACAGTCATAGGACCAAAAAATACACCCAGGAGCATATTTACTGTAAGTAAATGTATTTTTAATGTATATTATATTATGTTTTATACTTCCTACATTTTGTGATGTCACAAGCCGTACGACAACCCACCGGAACCTGCGTTCAGCCCCTCACCCAAGTAGTGGTCTCTGTGGACGAGTGCGGACGAGTGGACGTGTCACAAGAAAAGGTGATTCTAAAGCGACACACCTGATTTGACGGACTTTGTTAAAGGGACACACCTGATTTGACGGACTTTGTTAAAGGGACACACCTGATTTGACGGACTTTGTTAAAGGGACACACCTAACTGGACAAGCAAAAAAAGGGGCGATACCGTACGGCCCCACCTCATTGGACAAGAACAAAAGGGGCGTTACTGTACAGCACCACTTTTTCTGGAGAACCCTACTTGGGTCACACTTCTCCTGGTCAACCTTAGTGTTGGGGTCAGGGTCAGGCTGTATAGAGACCAAGCAGGATCTAAGGATACCGTCATGTAGGCCTCGTAGCCCACAGTATTTATACTTTTGACACACCCACTCTTGTGACATGCCCACTTTGATTCCGCAGATAACCCCTTCTCCCCTCACCTAGTAACCCACGGGTGAGACTTCACCTCCTCAGTATAAAAAGCCGTCACGGTTGTTGTTGTGCAATGCGCAGCTCATTTCACAATAAGTCTCCAATAGGGCAATGGGTAGAGCGTTGGACCAAAGAGTGGGAGACCAGCGTTCGAGACTGGCATGGACACAATTTAACTATTTATTTTCATTCGTTATGAACACATTTTCTCATGTACCTCTATTGTTTAGCTTATTAAAGCCTTGTTAAAGCCTGTTTGTTTGAGTTTCTGAGGTATTTTGACCACTGCTGCTCCCTGCTCTGGTAACAGCATGCAGAGTGAGCGCAGAGCAGAGGAGGGGGAGGAAAAAAAAAGCTGCGACCATGACTCTGCCTCTGGCTCTGACTCAGCGTCTCATATACGGTTGTACAACGGAGCTTCTGCTATTATTAGCCATGCTAACGCTGACTTTGYAGGGCGGAGTTAATGTCAACAGATTTTTGGAGGGCGTTACCAACAGAGCTCATTAACATAAACAGCTCTTCTGAATGGAAGTCAGAGCAGGCAGAACTAGAAAATGTGAAATTTTATTATCTGAGAATTATTTTGTGCATTAAATTGAACGAACATGGTCTGGACAGCCCAAAGACATAACATAAAAATTTCTAGGACCCATAATTGGTCTCCTTTAAGATCGGTCTGAAGACCACTCTTTGATGGTGTTGGTCTTGTCTAGGACTCAACAGCATTTACTTTGTACAATACTATAGAATTTCTAGTAGTAGAGATCCTTATGTTATTCAGTCAGTYAATTACCTCTTCCAAGTTCTGCAGAAGCCTGAAAATCATCCATTCATTCAAATCAGGTGTGTCAGAGAAGAGAAACAAGTAAAACGTGCAGGGCTGAGGACCTCGAGGACCGGAATTGGCTATCCCTGTTATACTACTTCTATATTCTGAAGGTTGTAAAAGGAATAAACTTTCATTTTGTGACCACTTGACCTTCGAAGGCTGTCAACCTGTAGAACTTCTAATATTAAATCATCAAAGCAGACAATATTGGACAAAACATGCTGCTGAAAAATCCACATTCCTTTTTAACTGAGTTTAAAATCTAAATGAATGTTAATATTTCAAAAACCATAAATAGCACCTGAACCAAACATCAGAGCCATCATCTCTTTAATGAGCCGAACAAATACAATTATGAATGACTGCAGTAGGATTAAGTGTGCAGGAAGGTAAGAGAAACAAACAGGTGTTTCATGCACATAGATACTGTATGTAGTTTGTAGGTGCAGGAGTGCCTCTCTAGGTAGATCCCTAACACTTGCCTTTGCTTGTCATTTATTCTACCACACACACACACACACACACACACACACACACACACACACACACACACACAC
>NW_013952574.1:44975-49655 GCF_001266775.1 Austrofundulus limnaeus | reverse complement strand
TCATTTTTTTTTTTTTTTTTTTTTTTTTTTTTTTTTCCCCCACACACACACACACACACACACACACACACACACACACACACACACACACACACACACAGTGCCATGCACCACTGACTCTGTAGGACCTGGGATCTGAATGAAGTGATTTACACAGGTCCAGCTTCAGTTCAGGTGTCCCTCAAACTTGCTTGCAGATTCACTGCAGATCAATGTCAATATCACAGCAAGGCTTTTACTTAACACACAGCACATCCATCAGACAGAAGCTTAATGGAAAATGAAGAAGACCCGTCGCTTCATCTACCAGAGAAGTTAGAGGGYAACTTTAGTCCGTGACTTTATCCCACTGCACCATGTCTAACAGCAGAGGGATGATTGGATTTACCCCGCTCGCCTCCCACACAAGACAGTTACTTTGTATCCTTGCATTCTGTCCCCACATATTGTCCAGAGACCGTCTTCTCAGACCCTCACAGGCAGTGTTTTTGCTTTGATTTGTAGCTTAATCCACTAATCAGCTAAACCAATATTTGATTAAACGCTGACGCACAGTTTGACCAAATTAAATCAAAAGACATCTCAATGTGCTCATGCTGCTTTGCTGCAAATATAGATCCAGTGAGCTGCCCACCAACCTGCAGAGCGTGTCCATGGACTTTAGGTTCTCTGGGTTGCGGATTAGCTTGTCAAGAACAGTGACTATTTGGCAAAAACGCGGCCTCTCGTTGCGATCCTTCTGCCAGCAGTCCAGCATGAGTGTGTGCAGAGCAGCAGGGCAGCCCATAGGAGCAGGCAGCCTGTAGCCCTCCTCCACAGACTTGATCACCTGCAAAACACAAAACAGCCTTCCAGTTTCTGCAATGGAAAAAAAAGCGTTTTCTATGGAAATGCAGTGTAAATGCCCAGATGAGACTGACTTCACAAACATTTAGTTGAAGAAGCTAAAAGTGAGCTAAAAGCTACAAGAAGCAAAAGTGCCAAAGGTCGTAAGATATGATCTAAACGTAGCAAATCACTAGGTAAAAGCTAAAAAATAGCAACTAAACCAACTGTAACTAAAAACTAAAGCAGCAAAAGCTTTAAGCTAAACTTAAAGTAGCAGAAGATTAACTAAAAGTAACAAAAAACTATCTAGAAGCTATCTGTGGTAAAAGGTTAGTTAAAAGTAACACAAAGTGCTACCTTAATGTAGTAGTTGAAGATGCCAAAGCTCAGCTAAAAGAGAACAGTAGCAGAATGGTAGCTAAAAGCTAAAAGTAGCTGAATGGTCACTAAAGGCTAATTGTAGCAAAAGGCTAGTTAGGAGCTAAATGTAGTAAAATGTTGACTAAAAGCAGCAATAGGCTAGCTAAAAGAAGCAATAAATTACCTGAAAAGTAGCAAAATGGTAGATAAAAACCAAAAGTAATAATTGAAAATAGAGGAAGTGTGCAGAAYCAGATTTTAAAGGGAAGAATCCAAGCCACTCTTTAATTTAAATGGTAAATTATAAATGGGCCATACTTATATAGAACCTTTCTCTCCAACCAGGATACTCAAAGCAAACTGTGCTCTCATTTACCCACACATTCATTCAGCGCTCTATAGATCTCTCTAAAAAGCTAACACAGGTGAATCAATCTAGAGACTAATCAGTGCTTTAAATCATTCATACACTGAGGGGAGACACATCAGAGGCAGTGGGGGGTTCAGTGTCTTGCCCAGGGACAGTTTGAAATGTGACTGAACAGCAGTGGAATCACAGTCAACTCTCACATTCTCCTCTAACCCCTCAGCCACCCTGAATGAAAGAGATTTCAGTTTATTTCAGAGGGGAATGTGTTTAAAGTGCTCACATCTCTGTTGGTCAGGTTCCAGTATGGGCGCTCTCCGTAAGACATCACCTCCCACATGACCACGCCGTAGCTCCACACGTCACTGGCAGAGGAGAATTTTCTGTAGGCAATGGCTTCCGGAGCCGTCCAGCGGATTGGGATTTTTCCACCCTGTCGGTAAAACAGAGCAYTTCCAACAGAACTCAAAGCTGAGCAAACAGCAAGTTTAAAATGTAAAAAAAAAGTGTTGGGTACAGTAAGTAGGTAAACAGCTCAGAAGGATTGTGAAATATGTGATAAAGTATATTTTAAAACATAATGAATATGTTTTAAAAATAACTTAAATAAATCTAGAAAGTTGCAATGACTCAGAGTAATAGATCATTTGATTAAAAAAGTATAACCTTAGGTCCCACTTGATAAATAAAACTTTGTTGAAGCCTTAATGAGTCCAAAGAGTTCATTTCCAAACTTATTCACTTAAAAAAAGTGCTGTTCAAAAAGAAAAAGTTTGAGACAGGACTACTTTTAATGTGAGTAATGAAATAAAAGATGAAGTTCAGCCACCTTCAGGTCAGACAAGCGATTTTAGTTTAGTGAAAGTACAATGCTGCAGGAAACAATGAAGTCAATGTATTCCTGTTATTTGAAGCACTTCATTTCTGACATTAAAAGTGCCACACATTTAGATTGTCAAAAGACCACAGTACGTTAGAAATAAAACCTTTTAATATGAATATGCTGTTCTTTACACCTGAGGTCCTGGTAAACCAGCTAAGTTTATATAGTGGAAATATAAAAGTTCTCATGATTCTTTACCGCTCCAAGACCCTACACTGAAACACCACGACTAGAGAGAGGACAGGAAGGCAGAAGTTGAAGCCACCACAGACATAGACCCTCTACAAGTTTTGGAACCTGTCCCTCTACTTAAACCAGTGGTCCCCAAACTATGGCCCGCGGGCCGGATCCGGCCCGCCTCCCCATTTTGTCCGGCCCCCAGAACAAAACCAGAAAGCATTTAGTTTTTTTTTCCATATATGTGTATTTATATTTGTTTATAAAGTTGGACTTTTGCAATAAAGTGTTCCTTAGTTATGAACTATTTTCATTATTAAGTATTATTAGTTAGTAACTACTTCATACATACACGCATATAATGTGACATTCTGTTCCACCCTTCTGCGGTATGTGCCCTTATCTGGCAACCCCCAGAAAAAAATCCTAAACCCGCCCCTCTCAAAGAGAGAACGGAATAATGGCGAAAAGATTAGTTAAGAGAAAATTTGATTCAGAATGCAGGGCATTTAAACTGCAGTGGACAAACGATTATTTTTTTGTTCATCTGTCAAGAGGCGGTGGTGGTATTCAAAGAATATAACCTGCGGCGACACTATGAATCCCGTCACAAAGACAAGTATGATAGCTTGCAAGGCCAAATGTGAGCAAACAAACTCTCAAAGCTAAAAGGTGGACTGTTAGCTCAGCAGAATACATACTGTGAAGAACCAGAGAGGGTTATTTGATTGTGCTTTCTGGAAAACAATAAATTTTTACATTTAGGCACTCCTGCAATAGTCACACTTTTTCTGTTACAAACTGACTCCGGCCCCCCACCAGAGAAGGGAAAAGTTATGTGGCCCTTACAGGGAAAAGTTTGGGGACCCCTGACTTAAACCAATGTGAAATTCTACCAACAGGAACATAAAAATACACTTCAGATCATTTGTTCCAGGTGTTAAATATGAACACTTCTGCACACAAAGTTTTTCAGTAAGCCAAAAATTGGGCTTCCTGCTAAAACACATGTTCGCTCACCCTTTACAGTTTGAGGTAGAAGTGTAGGCAGGACTTTCAGAATAAGGGTGCAGCTACTAATCCCTGGTGCACAGACTGGTTCCACAATTACAACATGACAGCATTGGCTTCAATTCTGATTCCTCTCTTTTTATTAATGTTGATGATGCAGCCCAGATTTTTGTGACCATGTTGACAATACATGCTGCAGTGCATGCCGCAGCGCATAACCCTTAACCCTTCCATTTCAAATAGTGGCACCTAAGATTCAGCAAACAAAGACCATAGGTCAAACTACAAACAGAACAGAAAAGAAAAACAACACAAATACGTGTTTTGTGGAGATGCTGTCAGAGGAGACCAGGGGCCTCGTGTATCAAAGGTGCGTACGRACAAAAACCTTGCATACGCCATTTTCCATGCAAAACTCTGTATGTATCAAAACTGAAATGAATGTGGAAATGTGCGCAGCTCCACGCCAACTCCAGGACTGCTTACACACGTTTCTGTGGTTTTGGTTCCATTGGTGACACTTAGAGGTGATTCTGAGAAACTGTTCATGATGTGAAAATAATTATTGTTCACACCAGACACATATGATAAACAATTATTACATCCACATGGACGCAGTTGGATAAAGGACGCGCAAAGTTGTGCCAAAAATACATTTAACAGGAACAGATTCAGGCTTTCTGGAGGATATAATAGAGTAACAGCGCACAGAGCATTTATTTATAAACAGAATTTTCTGATCCACAATGACGACTGGCAGGGCCGGATTAACACTTTGCTGTACCCTGGGCAACAATATTCAAGGGCCCCATCATCACGACCCCAGGGTTACCATAGTCTGGTAAATWCAGAGTAAATTATTGCACTGTATAGTAAATATACTCAATACTTCAAATTCTAAGCGTATTTTGATGTACAAATTCTCATAGAACTACAAATACATTACTATATCCTCTTGTCAAGGACACTCCTTCACATGATGCTATGAAAACACAACACATAAGTATAATCTGGTAAACATGATCCACTACATTGAGATCAGGGAAGTGTCCTC
>NW_013952574.1:40384-43849 GCF_001266775.1 Austrofundulus limnaeus | reverse complement strand
CCTGTTTATCTTCTGTTAATAAATCTATAGCACAAACAGCTTTTCTGGCATTATTTAAAACATCAGATAGATTTCATAAACTGTAAAATATTAATAATAACTGTGTTAATATTATTTTTAAAAGTTTTTTATGATTTCTACATCGTCAGTCCTTTTTTCTGCTCTTTTGTCAACATTTACAGTAATGGGAAAACCAGACTCTTGACCATTTTGCATTAGCCTTTAGCTTAACTAGCCGATCACATGGTCACCTGGTTTCTGAGCACTCCAGTTGTTATACTGTATATATCTCCATGTAAGCAAATTATTACTTGGCTCGATGTTGGCTCATAAGACAAAGAATGGCACAAACATAGAAAGTGACACAAAACTAAACACATCAACATTTTAGTAAATGTGACCGCAAAGATGTGCAAAACTAAGCAAAATAAAGAAAAATTGAATGACCCATACCCGCTGTCCTTAAGAACACAAATAATGCAGTAGTCAAGTTATATATGAAAATAAATAATAAACAAAAATTAAACTACATCTTTAAACATCCATGTCAGTTTTTGCTTTTGAACTAAGACTATCAATCATCTCTTTGTTAACTGCCAGTAAATAACAAAATAATATTATAAATTCAAGATTTATTTTGGCCCAAAATGAATCGGTGGGCAAGTTTGTTGAAACGAGCAGCGGACATTTGAAAATAGAAGTGTTTTTCGTCATCCATCTCCCGCATCTGTTGAACCAACAAGCTAAACTCGCAACTAGCAGTTTTTTGCAACTAGCAGTTGTTTACATGCTAAAGCTATGCATGTGACATCTATGGTGGGAGGGCAGAGGGAGGGATTACTATAATGTATCCCCCACGTCTCTTCCCAGTATAAACACTCACTGCTGTCGGTGACACACCCGCAATTACGTCATCGCTGGGCCGCAGCTGCATGTCTTGCATGAAGTATAAATAAACCTTTAGCGCTCTGCCTTACCACCTGGCCCGTGAGTTCTCACATGTGATTGTGCAAATTGTTTACATCCGTCCCCTGGCCGATGCTACAACAGCCCGTGAGGACATTCACACCACTGTCTCTCAGGTACAGATGGCACACCCACAGTCCCTGATTATCATCTTTGGGGACTTCAATCATGCCTCCCCGTCTTCCACTCTCCCTAACTTCACCCAGTACGTTGACTGCCACACTAGAGACAATAAAACTCTGGATCTGCTGTTTGCCAACACCAAGGAGGCTTACAGCTCATCACCCCTCCTCCCGCTTGGACACTCAGATCACAATCAGGACTGCTGTGAGGCCCCGAGAGACTCTTTTGAACGTAGAGACTGGCAGGAACTCTGCAGGCCTCACGGCGAGGACATCAATGCCCTGACCCACTGCATCACCGACTACATGACCTTCTGTGTGGAGAACACTGTGCCAACTAAGAAGGTACGGTGCTTCTCCAACAATAAACCATGGGTGACCCCAGAGCTGAAGGCCCTGCTAAATGAGAAGAAGAAGGCCTTCAGATCTGGCAACAAAGAGGAACTGAGGAGAGTGCAGAAGGAGCTCAAATTTAAGATCCATAGGGGCAAAGAAAGCTTCAGGAAGAAGATGGAGGAGCAGATCCAACAAAAAAAGTTCGAGAGGTCTGGAGGAACATGAATAAAATCTCTGGCCACTTCAGGGACAATGGAGGAGCCACAAGGCCTACAGGTCGGGGGTGGGCTAACGACCTGAATTTGTTTTTCAATAGGTTTGACTCTGGTCCATTGGCCAACTCCCCCACCACCCAGCTCCCAACCTWGCCCCCACCATATGCTGCTCCCCCACTTTCTGTTTCCTGCACTCTCCTCACCCCCACCAACAACAGAACCAGCCCCACCTACCACTCCAACCCAGCCTCACATTCACCTCACAGCCGATTAGGTGAGAAGTCAGCTCAGGAAAACAAAGATCAGGAAGGCAGCAGGACCGGACGAAATCAGCCCCAGACTGCTCAGAGTCTGTGCAGACCAGCTCTGTCCGGTGGTCCTGCATATCTTCAACCTGAGCCTGAGTCTGGAGAGGGTCTCTGATCTGTGGAAGACTTCCTGCATGGTTCCAGTGCCAAAGATCACACATCCCAGGGAGCCCAACCACTACGGTGGCTCTGACTTCTCATCTGATGAAGACCATGGAGAGGCTAATCCTGCACCATCTTCATCCTGTAGTGAGCCCAGCAATGGACCCCGTGCAGTTCGCCTACCAGCCCGGCATCGGGGTGGAGGACGCTGTCATCTACCTGCAGCACCGATGTCTCTCTCACCTAGAGCAAGCAGAAAACACTATGAGAGTCATGTTTTTGGACTTCTCCAGTGCTTTCAACACTGTCCAGCCTGCTCTGCTGGGAGGGAAGCTGGAAGGAGCCGGAGTGGACAAGCAGCTGACAGCATGGACCATTGGCTACCTCACCAACAGACCAAAGTATGTGAGGCTCCACGACTATGTGTCTGATGTGGTAGTCTGCAGCACGGGGGCACCACAGGGCACGGTCCTCTCTCCCTTTCTGTTCAGTCTGTACTCGTCAGACTTCAGGTACAACTCGGACCACTGCCACCTACAGAAGTTCTCGGATGATATGGCCATCATTGGATGCATATCAGACGGGAATGATGAGGAATACCGGGGGGGTCATCAGTGACTTTGTTGGCTGGTGTGAGACCAACACTCTTCAAATCAATGCCAGCAAGACGAAGGAGATGGTCATAGACCTCAGGAGGAAGCCACGCCCGACAGCACCGGTGAACATCCAGGGAAAAGACATTGAGACAGTGGACAAGTACCTGGGTGTTCACCTCAACAACAAGCTGGACTGGACCACAAACAAAGACGTCTTGAATAAGAAGGGCCAGAGTCGACTCCACCTACTGAGGAGGCTGAGATCCTTCGGTGTCTGCAGGACTCTGTTAAAGACATTCTACGACACGATGGTAGCGTCTGCCCTTTTCTATGGAGTGGTCTGCTGGGGGGCTGGATGTACCGAAAGGGACAGGAATAGGATGGACAAACTGATACAGCGGTCAAGCTCTGTGCTGGGATGTCCTCTGGAGCCTGTGGTAGTGGTGGGTGAGAGGAGGATGTTGGCAAAGCTTACAGCCATCATGGACAACCCCCACCACCCTCTGCATGAAACCGTGGTGGGGCTGAGCAGCTCCTTCAGTCAGAGACTTAAACATCCTCGCTGCAGGATGAAGCGCTTCCATACGTCATTCATTCCAACTGCACTTAGACTGTATAACACATCATGATGTTATCAGTCACTTGGACAATTCACCTACACTGGCATCAGTAATATGCACCTGCAAATATATTCATTTATGTACTGTACTAGGTATATGTACATTGTTATATACACTCACCGGCCACTTTATTAGGTACACCACGCTAGTAACGGGTTGGACCCCCTTTTGCCTTCAGAACTGCCTCAATTCTTCGTGGC
>NW_013952574.1:33926-39183 GCF_001266775.1 Austrofundulus limnaeus | reverse complement strand
TATCTTATCTTATCTTATCTTATCTTATCTTATCTTATCTTATCTTATCTTATCTTATCTTATCTTATCTTATTGTGATGTACAAAAGAAATGTGCGTGGATTCAGGTGTTTTCTGGATTTGACCGTATGCCACGTTTCAGTAAGGAATCCAAGCTTGTCTGTACATGAGGTCCCTGCTCTTGTCAGTGTTTGGATCATTTTACACTCAACCAATCAGTGCATCCTCACCACCTATGGCTAGTGGAAACTTTAGACCCCTTGCAGCTGAACTATGAACACAACTGTTTACCTACATGGATGTTAAAGCATGAAAAATTTGTTCCTGAAGGTCTCTTCACTCTCTTCAGAGTGACTTTGCTGACATGCATTTGCAGTCTCCAGGTTTAAAACCCAAATGTTCTTTAGAAGAGAGCTCTCACTTTCAACAGACTTACTGGGCTTGTTTTCTGTTTTACTTTTCAACTAATTATTTAAAATATTAAGATTTGTATAAAGTAAGTGTTAAGCAAGCCGTGGCCTTGACTCCTTCCGACCCAATTTATTTAATAAGATCAGGTCAGATATCAACCAGTGTTTACACCTGTCATCAATACAGCCTTGTGTGAGGAGCCCAAAGGCCTGCTGACCTTACCTACTGACTCAAGTCTAAAAACCAACTAACATCACATTTTATATGCATGATTTAGTAAGCTTACCAGACAAGTAGGATTTTTTTCTTGCAAAACAACCTGTTTTAATTGAGGCTAAAAGTTGTTATTCATAGCTGTCTTAACCAGGGCACAGATTAACAGGAACCTGAAGCGCTGAGGCCTCCTAATGGTACATTCACACCAAAAGCGTTTTGAGCATCAGGAGCATCTGGTTTACATGCAAAGTCAATGGTGGACGCGCATCTAGGGACGTCTAGAAGCTGAGCAGCGCGTCTGGCGCATTTGGAGCAGCGCAGCTTGAAGCAGTGCATGCGCGGCACGTCCCAAGCGTCCGCTGCGTGAGTTGGAAAATATGAACTTTTGCTGCTCGATGCGTCGCATCAACCAATCTGAGAGACTCATTTTTCCATGTGACAGTTTCCTGAATGTTGCCCACTAAACCGAAACAGACGAACAGGAAATCTCTACCTGAAATCGACCATCTGCAGTTGGATTTTGTGGCTGGAGACATAAGTGCCGATGTGGGTCAGCTGGTCCGGACAAAAAAAAAGGTCCGTCAACTGGCTGCTTCTGGAGCGGCGAAACTAACCGAACAAATCGCATCATCTGGTGAGTTAATTATCTGCTGTGCGCAACGATTGCTTGCTCTTTAGTAATTAAATCAAAGCCATTTTCTTTTATTTTATCTTTATTTCACCCGCCYAGGGCAGACGCTCCTCCCACACCCTGCTGCCGCTCCCGCTGCTGCTGCTGCTTCTCGTTCTGGTCTGTGAATGCGTCTGTCCAGCATCAAGATGCGTGTGTTTTGAGATTTTTGGAGGCGCGCAACGCGTTTGGTGTGAACGTAGCATGAGACCAGGAGACCTCTTGACTTCTTTCCCCACTGCTATCACCCACACTCCCAGCTGGGCTTAAGAACAGGAGGCGAGAAGAGGGGGTTAACACTATTGTATTATTTCAGCTCAGACCAGTGCATTGAGTTGTACCTTTTATATAAAATCCAGCAGAATAATTACAGAAGAACTTACCAAGACTCAAAGATCGACCACCCAGTGTGCCTGTGATTTTTATAAACGCCTGTAATTATGCATATTCATTTTAAACATACATTAATTCTCCTCCTCTTTTCTTTGTATGAGGAGAAAACACTCAGGTCACAACAAGTTACAACTTGATTTCTTTCGTGGTCTTTTCTCATTGGGTGAAGTTGACAGTTCTTAGGATTTATGGCCACAGTTCCTCCAGCAAGTCCGATGGTGGTGTAGAAGGGAGGGTTTGTGTTTACATTCCAGCTCGCAGCAATTTGACCTTTAACCCATTCCTCTGGACTTATCCAGCCTGTAGGATGGCAGTTTAAATCCACATTCATCTGTCCTGCAGCACGAAGTGGATTCAGTGCCTGGTACCATTCGGCCATTTGTTCAATCTCTATAGCTTGATCTGATGTTGGTCTCTGTTGATGTGTGTTGTCATAAGCATCGACGGCTGATTGACAAGGAATCAGACCTTGTTGCATGACCACCCCAGGTGTCACTTGGATCACACTCCTGCAAACTTGAAATGATGGAGTGGGGTTTTGGCTCAAGTTTCCATCACCAGCCAGAAATAGACACTAACCTGGAGTCATGTTTGAATCTTGTAAGACCACGTCTTCAGTTACAATTCAAAATCTAGTAGCATCATCTTTTTCTTTTAATTTGAATTTTAACATCATAGTACTGTCCAATGTCGATCGTGGACCATTTCGTTACTAAAGTTACTCGATTGATATGCTTCTTTTAGCATGTTGCTTAGTTCCAAAAATAATGTGCTGCACTGGAGAATAGACATGCTAACAATTAGCATCCAAAGGCTACTTCTGTAAATAGCTAGCAGAATGTGACATCAGCTTTGAGCACAGGAAAGTCTCATCAGTGCTGTGGAGAGTTCACACTGCAGTTGCATGTAAAATATAATGTGAATGTTTATGCCAAATAATCTGAGTTGAGCATCAAGACCTGAAGTGTGATTGTAGCCATATACTAAGGGTGTACTCACACTTGATAGTCCAGTACACTGTTCAACTGAAGACCAAATGTACCTTTGTTTACATTTTCAGCTGGACCAGAGTTTAGTTGTTTTGGTCTGCATCAGAGTTCGATTACACGTCCACAAAATGAACCCTACTTTCTAGTCAAAAAGAGGACTAAATAGGGCTGTGAATACACCCTTACATTATGAATGATATCTTGCAACATTATATTTGTGTTCTAGAGGTAATTTGTTGATTATTTTTATTTTTTTTGCATTTGAATTCAATTGAATTAAAAAGTTTTAAATTAGAAAAATGCATGACCCATCTAACTCATCATGCTGAGTAGGGGTTGACCGATACATCGGCCGGCCGATATTTTTGGCCGATATTTGCATTTTTTCCTTGTATCGGTATCGGCCGATGCACTGTCCGTTCGGCCGATCCGTTCTTTGGGTCATGCGAGTGCATGTGTCCACCCCTTCCCCCGGGGAGAGTGCAGCAGCTAACGTTTAACGTTATGAGACAGAGTGCTAACAACAACAAGGGTGAGTTATGAACTATAAATGTGTTTTAACTGTCTAATTTAGCTGTTTCTACCCTCTGTGTCGGAATATGAGGGAAGAAAGAACAGCTGTGTTTAAGTTTCTTTTACAGACGGGAGCGCTGSGACGTGCTTTACTTTCACTTTCGCACCGCACAGTAATCAGTGTGTCCGCGTTTTTTTCTTTTTAAAAATGCTGGAGCTGCTCACTTGAGGCATAGAAAAACACCTCTATTGTTCTCCCTGCTGGATTAAAATAAAAAAGCTTTTGGTCTTTTCTCGCTGTTACGTTTTAGCGAGCGCAGCCGTCCACGATCATGTGGACCAGACACTGCTCACATCACGTTTGCTGTGACCACAGTCCTGATGCTGGTTCTCTTTGGTGTACATTTCAAACTGTGATCTAAAGTTAACGTCAGCTGTTTTAAATGCATTTRTTTGCCTGGTGTTAAAAACGGGAGCAGCAGACTGAGGCAGAGATGCTGTGAGTGCTGTGTGTGAAGTCCTGACAAAGATAGCAAGATGTGTGTGTGTGTCTCTTCTTTCTCTGTGTTGCTCTGACAGTTTTATTTAGGCTTGTTGCTGTTTTTGCATCAAAAATGCTGGGATATTAAAAAATAGTAATTTTATGTAAAACATATATTATTCTTATTAAAATACAAATAAGAACAGAATATTTAGCACTAGATAAAATAAATAATGAATTTATTTATTTTTAATTTTTAAAAGAAGAATTCATATGTGGTAGCACTCAATACAGCCTGCATCAGACAAGGCTTAGTTAATAATTTTTTGTTTGTTTTGTTTTAAATTGAGACCTGGGTAACATTTGTTATCATTCTTATTTTTATCATGTTAATGGAGGAAGAAAATGTAGTATCGGCTTCAAGAATCGGCCAAAAAATATRGGCTGCACGTGTCGGCGTAGCGGTTAGACTGATGTTTAAAAAATCTGTATCTGTATCGGCCTTCAAAAACCTGTATCGGTCTATCTCTAATGCTGAGCACCATGACTGTCCAAACCTAATTTTACGCATAATGTAAATGCACTATTCATTAGAAAAAAGCAGTTATAATAACTACAAGGTTACAGTGGGGAAAAATATACAATGACTTTATGTAAACGCTACAATTAGCAAACAGTAGCTAAAAACTTCAGTGACTAAAACTATAGCTAAGCTTACACTGAAAGCAACACAAGGAAAAAAAAAGATCAAGCAAATGTAACTGAAGAGAACCCAAAGTGTGGAACTTTGAAGATACTTAGTAAAAAAAGTACAAACAGGAACACGGGAATCCTTTTACTGTCCCATCCCACAGAAGTCAGAGAAAAAAGAAGCAGCTAAAGAAAGATACAGCTCAAAGTAACGAGCAAAGAAAACAGAGAAAACTAAATAAATAAATAAATAAAAAACAGCATCAAAAATACAGTATAAACAGTACCTCGGGTTTTTATTAGGTTCCAGGATTTATGTGTGAAATAATAGACTGAAAGTCATTTATTGTAATCTGTATCGATAGCACAGATGGCAAACGTGATGTAAAACAGGAAAAATCCTATAAAAACATTAAAGAGGAACTTACCCCAAAATTAACTTTTTTAGCTGATAAACTGTCTAGAATGTGTCTAAAATGTTATATAGTACTGTTTCTGTGCTAATTTTGATGTTTTTGTGCGTATTTGTTCAAATCTGTAATAGCGTCATTGCGTCATCGAAGACGCAGCGTCTTCCATATATGGGCATACTTCCGGGAATGGCGGAGCTGCTCCGCTTGGGTGTTTCTGACGTATGATGGGTCACTCGCTGTGAAAAACGTATCAGTATGGCAAGCCGTTTTAACATAAATTCACGGCTTGCCATAGTATCAGTGGCTGCTAGAAAACATTCAATGCACAAGAGAGCCGTATGTCACAGCTGGAGAGCTACTCACGCTGCTGAAACTTGAGACTGTTTGCCCTGGAGGAAAAAGAAAATCAAGATGAGAGAAAAGAGCTCATTAAAATCTGTCAAGCTTTGCTGCCAGATATGAAGGAATAACTTCCAGGCTCA
>NW_013952574.1:31522-33916 GCF_001266775.1 Austrofundulus limnaeus | reverse complement strand
GCACGCACGCACGCACGCACGCACGCACGCACGCACACACACACACACACACCCCAGCCCGCTGTACGTCCTGTAGAAACAGGTAAACAAGAACAGAATGTGTGTATGCACACAGAGGGAGGAGAAAAAAAAGGCAGACAGCTCACCGCAGCGGGGAAGTCTAGTCTGGGTCAGACAGAGCTCAGCGGTAAAGAGCTTCGTGATCCAGGGAGACAGCACATGTCAGTCCCAGACTGAGCTGACTTGTTCATTTTTAATGAAATATGTCATGAATCATTGTATATGTCATGAAACTTTACTTTATCCAAAACACAATATGTTTAGAATGATCAGAAATGTTAGCTTGTCATGTTCTCTGTCGTAGGAAGGCAAGGGCCAAGCTAGCATGTTCCCATAAAATGATGAAATCTGTACTCTGCATTTGACCCATCGCATGTGAGAAACACCCAAGTGGAGCAGCGGGCAACTATGTAGGCGCCCGGGTTGGGTGTCTTGCTCAAGGACACCATGACAAGTGGGCATGGCAGGGAATCAAACCAGTGACTTTCGGGTCCCAAGCCAGCTGCTCTACCACTACACCACAGCCGCCCCAATGGTTCATGCCATGGTTAAGGACCATGGCATGAATTGAGTTTATGTTAGTTTTAGGGTTAGGTAGGTACCTGTTAGGCTATAAAATTACCAAAAAATGAATGGAAGTCAATTCACGGTCCCCACAGGGCTATAACAACAAACCTGTGTGTGTGGATGTGTGGTGTGTGGGTGGCCTTGTTCTTGCTACTTGGTGGGGACAATTTCTCAGGAAAATCCAGCCTTGTGGGGACTGGATGCTCCTTGTGGGGACCAAAGCCCGGTCCCCACAACTTCGGAGGCTGATTTTGGGTGTGGGGGTTGGGTGTGACCAAGGTGTGAATTGAGTTTAGGTTAGTTTTAGGGTCAGGTTGGTACCTGTGAGGTTACCCTTAGGGTGAATGGTCAGGGTTAGGCTATGAAATTTCAAAAAAACAAATCGAAGTCAATGGAAAGTCCCCACAAGGATAGAAAGACATAGTGTGTGTGTGTGTGGGTTGCTGCATTAATGCTTGCCTCAATGTGAAAACTCACACTGGTGGTGTATGCAGCGTCGGGATCGTCCTCCAGCACTCGGGACAGGCCGAAGTCCGAAACCTTGCACACCAAGTTGCTGTTGACCAGGATGTTGCGGGCAGCCAGGTCCCGGTGGATGTAGCCCAGGTCAGACAGGTAGGTCATACCTGCTGCGACACCACGCAGCAACCCAACCAGCTGTATGATGGTAAACTGGCCATCATGCCTCTACAGGATCAGAGACAAAACATGAAATTACCTAAATTTAATTTAATAATCTGGAAGTTTGTCATATGAGAAAATACTAAAGCTGTGTGACTTTGAGGATGTGACACAACAATCCTCCAACACACAACTAGTAATGCTTCTGCCTAGTCTTGCTGTTACTGCAAAAGACGATGGACAACCACTGGATTGTACTGTAGTTTATTTTGATAGTTTATTTGTATTGTTCATGGTTTTCCCAGTGCTACTTTACTGCAATGTGATCAACTGAAAAGTTTGTTGGAAGCAAACTAAAAACAAAGACAATAAAAGTCACATAGATGAACAATAGCTTGGTTAAAATGTATCAAAAACAAATCAGCAGCATATTTTTTTGAAGAGATATCGAACACCAACCCTGAGGAAAGCATCCAGAGAGCCATTCTCCATGTACTCTGTGATAATCATCACCGGTTTACCTGAAGTGAAAACAAAAATACAGACTTGTTAGAGTTCTTCAGTCTAGGATGGGTCATAAAGTCATTTCCAATCTGGAGCAGTGTCGGGTGGTCAACAGACAGCGCTAGGGTGCCGCCCCACCACTAGTTTTTGGGACAGAAAAAAATAGAAACAAAATAACAAATTAAAATGTTTAGTAGAAATATCTGTGTACGTTTTAGATGTGTAACATATATTTTATGTAGTTATCAATGGATAAACTTTGATTTTACACATGAGTCACTTCTGGTTCATGCTAGGGCGCAGAAATCTTTACCGTTGAAGTTTAATGTTAACTCCTGGGCATGCGCAGTAGGTCCTCAATGCAAAAGAATAGGGAAGCTCTGGGCGCAGCTGAGCTGCACCCAGAGCGTGGTCTGCATACCGGCAGTGGGTCAACGCCATGTTCAGTAGGGCAGGACAGATTGAACCCAGTAAGCTAATGGAGGAGCTAACAACTCAGCTAAGTCTCTTAAACACAACCTTTTTGATGAGAACACACCAGGAGAAACTTAAACTAAAAGAACTTGGACCTGATCAGATGGACATGAAGAGCAGCAGACCAAAGAAAAGGGAGAGTTTACACTCCATCATTTTCCTGGACCT